>NC_056727.1:255818356-256118356 GCF_019279795.1 Protopterus annectens | reverse complement strand
TGTTTTCATGTTTGAAGATTCTTTATTTATACAGAAGGTTGGCATAGCTATGGGCACGGCATGTGTCTGTTTCAGTTGTGTAGGAAAGTGGATTATTATGCTAAGTATTTTGGTATTTCCAAGTTAAAATGTGCGGTATGATAAAACAATGTTTTATAGTTCAACGAGAAGCTGAAAACCTGGGCAGGCCTGTCTGTGGGCTTATGGGGCAAAGTTGATAAGTTAGGTTTTATTTGTATCATAACTTACAAAGAATTGGGTAGGTAAAACCCGCAGGAGGTACATTTGAATAGTTGGTGTGACAGACCACAGATAAGCAGTTAGTGGATCCTTTTTTGTTATGTGGCTGGTGACAGTTGCCATACTGGTAGTTGTTTGTATTAGGACACACCCAGATGAGCAGTAGCAAGCTCCTCACCTGGTGTGACATGGGTCAACCTTAGAGTGACCAAATTCTCATTTTTCAAGAAGTAAATGTATCTGTTATTCTGGTTGTTTTTAAGAAGATGATATATACTTGTACATGCCCATCTTTCACAGATATTGTCAGTAATACCCTTCGAGTTTGTTTTTATTTTCTAATTTTTAAAAAGTAAAAAATTAGAACAACAATGAAACTATCCAAACATTTAACTGACATACCCATCTGGATGTCAGTCAAGTCAGCATTGCCCACGTCTGTGCAGAGTACAATGATGCTTTGCTAGAGATGGCCTGCACCTGTCGCCCTTGGGATTCCACACAATCCATCCACACATTCCTTTGCTGAATGCCTCTGTTCCCTTTTGCCTTCTTGCCTTCCTGTCTGTCCCAAATCTTCTTCACCAGATTGTCTTCTACCTTCCTGCACAAGGATACTGGCAAGGGGTCTTGCCACCCCTATAGTGCCTTTTTAGGCAAGGTTCAAATGACAAATTCACCACCGTAATAGGTACAAGCAAGCAAAATCTGAGGGTAATACTACTCAATGCTAGAAGTCTAAACCTCAAAATTGCACTCACTCGAGACACTCATTAAAATGGAGAACATCGACATCTGTGCAGTGACAGAGACCTGGTTCAAAGCTCCAGAGAGCACCCCTGCCTTACCAGGCTATAATTCATACCACACCTTTCGGCCACCTAACCCGGACTGAAACACTAAAGGTGGAGTCATGTCCATATTCATTAAGGATATCCACACCTCTAAGCTAGTTGCTCAGCATAATGCATCCGAGATTATCCAAATTCAACTAACTCTGGGCAAGACCGCAATCCAGATTGTAGCTTGCTAGAGACCCCCCACCATGCCTCAGGATTCCCACTCTTTTCTTGATACACTGGAAAATATTAAGGTACAACCCAACACCCTAATAATGGGTGATTTCAACTACTCCACCATTAACTGGGAAAACTACTCATGTACCAACTCTTTTGTTCAACGTTTTCTGGAATTCATCAATTTCAACACCTTGGATCAACTTATCCACACCCCCACCAGGGGTGGCAATATCCTTGACCTGGTCATCACCAACATGGGCGACTGGAGTTCCACACCAGAGGTCAATTCCTTGTTGGTCAGATCTGACCACAAACTAATCACCCTAGACATCCACATCCCACTCCCACCCCCATTAGGAAAACAACCATAAACAATTTATCCAAAGCCAACTTCACGCTTCTTAAGACAGAAGTGGCAAACTTCACGACACCCATGCAGATGGACAATAGAGGTACGACTGCTGAATCCTACACACATGCACTTTATAAGCACTTACATGAGTGCATGGATCATGCTATTCCTAACAGAACCACGATGGTATCCTCCAAAAAAAGGAAGCCAATCTGGTGGCCTTTGGCCATAACCAAACTCTACAACAGAAGAAAGAAACTGTTGCAAAAAAGGGTAAACTCCCATGATTGGAGGAACTCCCTGATCAGCCTCAGTAAGAAGCTGAGATCCCTCATAAAATCCTCCAAAGCTAGTTATGAAAACAAAATCACCACTGATTCTAAAGACAACCACAAAGCATTCTATAGCTCTGTCAACAATCTCAATGGCAACACTCTGATCTGCTCTGAGTTACAGCATAATGGCACTAAATATACAGAACCAAATGATATTGCCAACATCCTGGCAGATAGGTTCAGTGCTAACTTTACCCCCCTCTCACCCCCTTAAAGGCCCATCTCTATACTGGAAGAATGCAAAGTTCCTCTAATCACGGTTGCACAGTTAAAAACCTCATTCTCCAAAGCCAAGAACACAGCATCCATGGGACCTAACAACATCCCAGGCTGCCTTCTACACAAACTACAGAATGAACTGGCACCCCACCTAAGTACCATGTTCAGTCATAGCCTAACCTCAGGCTTTGTTCCCATTGAGTGGCGCACCACAACAGTTATCCCACTCCACAAAGGAGGAGCCACGACAGACCCTAGGAACTACCGCCCTATTAGCCTGACAAGCCTGGTCTGCAAGGCCATGGAACGTATCATCATGGAACTCATAAACAAAGACATTGGAGATCTCCAAACTCTGGATCCCACACAGTTCGGGTTTGTAAAAGGCATATCATGTCTCCTAAACCTGATAGACTTCTTTGAAGCAGTCACCAAAGCCATAGATGAGGGTAAGGTGGTTCACACAGCCTATCTAGATCTCGCCAAGGCATTCAACACCATCCCCCATTCTGTAATTATAGATAAACTCACTAAACTAGGCATAAATCCCTATGTCACAAGATGGGTTGCCAACTGGCTTACTGACAGAACCCACATTGTGAAAGTAGCAGACTCCAAATCAGACTTCAGACCAATGACAAGTGGAGTACCACACGGTTCAGTCCTTGGTCCTCTCCTGTTTGGTATCTACTTCTCTGAAGTACAGGCTAACACAGAAGGTCTTTGGCTAATTAAGTTTGCAGATGACTGCAAACTAGGAGCCATAATCGAAACTCCTAATGATGTGGATATCTTACAAAAAGGCCTCACTCAGACAGATGCCTGGTGTCAAAGCCATGGCCTCAAGCTCAATGCCAAAAAGTGCATTGTTATCCCCTTTTGTAAAAACTCTGTACCCAAGAACTACCACACAGGCGGTAGTCTACTTAACACCAAAAGTGTGATAAGAGACCTTGGGACACAGGTGGACGGTAGTCTCTCCTTTGATAATTAGATCACCACAGTGGTCAGGAAATCCTTCTACATGGCACACCTCACCACAACAGGTTTCTCATCCAGAAAAAAAGAGGTAATTATTCCCCTCTACTCATCACTCATTAGACCCATTATAGATTACAATGCCCCTTTTGCTTTGTACCTCACAAGACATCTACAACAACTGGAAAGGCCGCAGAAATACCTCACAAAGAGGATTACTGTCCTCAAACAGATGCCCTATGCAGACTGTCTCAAAAAACTCCAGCTTTACTCCGTCACATATCGCCTACTCAGAGGCGATCTCTGCCTAACATACAAAGCTATGTGAAACCCAGAGCTGTTGGACATGCTCCACTTAAAGAAATCCCAATCCATCTGAGCTACATGCTCTAGGGGCCTAACCCTTGTCATGACATTAAACAGAACATGCTGGAGGGATAGATTCCTGTCCCAGAGACTTCCCATACTCTGGAACAGGCTACCTATCTATGTCAAACAGAGCTCCCCATTAGCACTCTTCAAAAAAAATCTTGATGATTGGATGGGTAATATTCACCCCGGGGATCACTTCTCTGGCTCTTCTTGACAGGGGCACAGGAAAATAATTTTCTTGGGTGGCGAAAGCCAGGGTACCTTTTTGGCTAAGCTTGAATAGGCCCTAGGGCCAATAGCCTAGTACCTACCTATGAACCTATGTGACCTTAGGTAAACAGTTGCTGCCATACCTCTGTTTATGGGATAGTGTATAGCCTTAGAAGTCAGTTTAAGGCATAGTTTGACTGACTCAAAAGTGGTTTGGTTGTAGTAACAACACTGGTAAAATTTTGACTTGGCAACACACAGCTTTTCATCTGATGCCTAGCATTTGGTAAAAAGTTTACTTGTGCTGTGTTGGTACCTTGTCATTATTCACTGTTTTAAATAAATTTACTCTTGTTGAGAGTCAAGTTGGTAGATAGCTGTGCATGGGAGACCTGTGTCTGTGTCCCTGTTTATTGTTTAGCAGGTTAAGCCATATGATCTGGCATTTGCCACATAAGGTTAAAGCTGTGAACTGCAGTTACTGTGGTACAGGGCTTGATTCACTCAGGTCTTGTTTGTCTGTTGTGTGCCCTTGAACAAGTCATTTAACTAGACATTGCTCCTGGGTCGCCCCTGAAAAAACAGTGTGTCCAGTGATCCTACCTGGTTAACAAATGAGTAGTATTATAATCCCTTTAGCATGGAGGGTATGCAGTCTTGGGGTCATTGTCTTGATCCCCTTTTCCTTTACGCAGCAAGATGCCAAAATCCTTAAACAGGAGGAGAGACATTTGAATGTTCTGAACTTAATGCCAAGAATGTGAACATACCTCTCAGTCTTTAAAATAAGGTTGCATAGGAATGGATGTTATATTCTGTAGGTGCTATAGTGGCAGTAACAGAAAATTATTTGAGTCTGAGGATGGGTTTTTGTGACGTTTATGCTGTCCTGCTGTGCAAGTTAGTAGCCGTTATTGGTTTATGCTATATATGTAGTGGTATTGGTGAGAGAGCATACACAATTATGAATAGTGTTGCATCAGGGGAGATAAATTCTGGCTTTGGTAATAATAGGCCTGGGTTAGTCATAAGGGGGGGGGGGACAGTTTCAGTCATCAAGAATTTAATGATTATTTCAGACAGCTGGCAACTTGTCTGACCTTAATGTAAACTGTCAATAGGTTCATAGGTTCATAGGTGTGTACTAGGCTAATGGCCCTAGAGCCTATATAAGCCTAGCCCAAGAAGATTCCCTGGCATCATGCCGCCCAAAGTTAGTTCCCAGTGCCCCTGTCAGGCAAGGCCACTAAAGTGATCCCCGGGGTGAACCTCCTATTTCCCACCCACGCGTCAATATTTCTCTTAAAGAGGGCCACTGAAGCACTCTGCTTGATGTGAATGGGAAGTTTGTTACAGAGTATGGGAAGTCTCTACGTTAGAAACCTGTCCCTCCAGCATATTGTAGTAATGAGGTTAAGGTCCCTGGAGCATGTGGCATGGTGGGATTGTGATTTCTTTAGGTGTAGCATATCTAGCAGCACTGGGTCAGACATGGCTTTGTAGATCAAGCAGACACCGCCTCTAAGTAGGCAATAAGAGACCGGTATAGCTGGAGTTTTTTGAGTTTGTCCATATAGAGCATGTGTCTAAGATCTAAGATCCTCTTAGTGAGATATTTTTGTGGCCTTTCCAGTTGTTGTAGGTGTCAAGTGAGGTACATACAAAATGGGGCATTGTATTCTATAATAGGTCTAATGAGGGACGAGTAGAGAGGGATTATGACCTCTTTCTTCCTAGATGAGAAACCTTTTGTAATGAGATGTGCCACATAGAAGGACTTTCTGACTACAGTGGCAATGTGGTTATCAAAGGAGAGGTTGTCATGGGCACCAAATTTTTCCCAAATGAAATATCAATGCACTTTTTGGCATTGAGCTTAAGGCCATGGTTCTGGCACCAGTCATTGGTGTCAGTGAGGCCTTTTTGTAGAATGTCTACATCAGATGGAGAATCAATAATGGCTCCCAGTTTGCAATCATCTGTGAACTTGGTCAGCAAGAGTTCCCTTTGTGTTGGCTTGAACATCAGAGAAGTAGATGCCAAACAGGAGAGGACCTAAGACTGATCCCTGTGGGACACCACTTGTAACTGATCAGTAATCAGATTTGGAGTCCGCTACTTTCACAGTGTGGGTTCCATCAGTGAGCCAGTTGGCAACCCATCTTATAACATAGGTGTTTGTGCCTAGTTTAGTGAGTCTATGATTCCTGAGTGACAGATGGTGTCAAAGGCCTTGGCAAGATCTAGGTAGGCTGTGTGTACTACCTTGCCCTCATCCACAGCTCTGCTGACAGACTTGAAGAAGTCTATCAGTCTGAGCAAGCATGATCTACTTTTCACAAACCCAAACTGCGTGGGGTCCAGAGTTTGGAGATTCCCTATGTCCTTATTTATAAGGTCCATGATGATGCGCTCCATAGCCTTACATATCAGACTCATCAGACTAATGGCGCTGTAGTTCCCAGGGTCTATAGTCACTCCCCCTTTGTGGAGTGGGATGACAGTAGCAGTGCGCCATTCGGTAGGAACAAAGCCTGAAATGATGCTGTGATTGAACAGGGTACTCAGGTCTGGTGCCAGCTCGCTTTGTAATTCATGTAGAACCCAGCCATGGATATTATCAGGTCCCATGGAAGCTGTATTATTGGCTTTGGACAATGCGGTTTTTACCTGTGTAGCTGTGATAATAGGGACTTGCCATTCCTCAGGTATTGTGATACGCCCTTTAGGGGGTGAAAATGGTTCACACTGAACCTGTCAGCCAATATGTTTGCAATATCAGTTGGTTCTGTATATGTATTGCCATTGTGCTGTAACTCAGAGCAGATCTGAGTATTGCCATGTAGATTCTTGACATAACTACAGAATGCCGTATTAATTTTCGTATCTGTTTTTCTTTGTACAAGAAGAACATGTGACAAATTTGAAGTTTGCTTATGACAAAGCAATTCAGTTTGTCAGCACAGTGTTTCAGCACTTCAGAGACACTTCAAAGTGCTTTGTTCTTCACTTTGTCTGTATGCTGGGGCTGCCTTCCGTATGAAGAGTTTGTGCATTTTCACCAGGTGCTGTGATTTCATACCAATTTTGAATGATGTGGGGTATGTGAACTGTCATTACTCCATAGTTTTCCCCTGGTAGTGCTTTTATATCAGGTTGTGATATGTGCATGTAGAAGTGTGTATGCCACATGAGAATGAGCTCTCTTGACCTCAAAGGGGATTAAGCAGGTGGAGAATGAATAAATTAATCTTCTCAAAAGGAGCAGCACTGCAACTCTTTTACACTGTGGTAGTTTGGAAAGGTAAAGCAAATTGATGTTTTTTCTTGGGTACTACATTCAATGTGGATAGTGTGTTTTAATCACTACATTCCAACCATCTAAAACTCTCAACTATTAGCCATTGTAAGCTTTAGGATTTCTGAATTTTTTTCTAGTATTCAGATCTGGGTTTAGAATGAATGGAAGCATGCCCTTGCTCTGCTGTACTGACATATTTTGCTTATTTCAACCTTTGCTAACATTGCATTGTTTTTTTTTGTTTTTTTTTTTAAATAGTTTTAGCTAATTAATACCAGCCTCTTGCCACACCATTTCCAACATGTCTGAAACCTGCCACTGCACTGCATTTTAAAAATCCCCAACTTTTTTCTTCTCACCCTAATTCTTTTTAACTAGTGGCACAAACTGTATTTTCTCTCCATATTTAACATCTTTTTACCAAGGTAGCACACTAATGTACTGTGCAAGCACAGCCTCACCCAGTGTTGTTTTTCTAAAAGAATATTGTATTTTAGTTTTGCACAAGTTCAACTATTAATATAAATAAAACACTATTGTTCTTATTTTGTGTTTCTTGTTCATATTTTGGTTGTCTGTTCTTCAGTTTGCGTTTAAAAGTTGACATCCCACAATTCCATCGGAGTGGGCGAGGCTACATAATTTTGTATGTAAATTGTATGTTAATCAGCATACAGATTTTTTTACCTATTTTTCATGGGCTTTGTCCAGATTTTTGACGTTTCCAGGTTGAGAGGTATACCAAATAGCTATTGAAGAAACTGTTTGTGGATGCATTTTTCTAGAATTTTGGCTAGAGGTGAAAGTATAGCAATAGGCCTATAGTTAGATATATCTGTGGAAATGCCACCTTTGTGGAGAGGAAGGATGAAGAACTTTTTCCACAGGGAGGGGACATAAGCTTCCTTAATAGATCTGTTAATGATTATAGAAACTGGGCAGCCTATTGCGTTAGTTGCCATTTTTTAAATATTCATTAGGAAGATTATCAGCAAAGGGGGGACAAGGTTTGAGTTGCTCATTAGGGACATAATGAAGAATGTACAGACTGGTTGTAGGGAAAACTTGGAGAGGCAGCTAGTAGGAAGGTGAGAGAAAGTAGCAGGTAAGGCTGAGAAGTTGTTAATAATGGAAGCTATGCTACTGATAAAATAAACATTAAACTGAGATGCAATATCAGAAAAGGTACAGTCACTGGTGGGTTGAGGGAAGAATTAATTCCAGGGTGTCCAATTTTATTAAACTGACAGCCAGAAATTTTTGGACTAGTTTTGTGCTGATGTTGTGAATTTGAGTGGAATTGTTTTATATCTTTATTCACTTGTTTCTAACCAGGTTAAGCAATTTTCTAAAATTTTGCAGGTTTTCTTGTGACTTCTGTTTTGAGTAGCATGTCCAGATCTTATCCCTGTTTAGCATAAGGGATCTGGTATTGACAGAAAGCTGGGGAGAGAAATTAGTTTTGATTCTTTTCCTCCTGGGAGGAGCTAATCTGTTTAAAGTGTTTAGGACTATAGGGTTGAATTTGCTGACTGCTTCCTCAAGGGGTAATTATTTAAGGAAAGACCAACTAATAGAAAGGTCAGTGGGCTTAAGTGGGTTAAGTTGCGTATAGTTTTGTAAGTATGTTGTTTGCAAGGATGAGTGACAAGTCTGTTTGTACAGGTAGAGTAGTGATCACTAACTGAATCTAGAAGTATTTCATATTGAATAAAGTTACTTGAGTGGGAGACCACAATTCAGTCTATAATAGAACCAGTTTAGTTTGATGAGTTGGTATAGGTTGGGTGAGATATGGGTTGTGAAAAGCTTAATGCTTTTTGTAGGGAACTGAGAGTTAAGTCTCTGCCAATTGATATTGACGTCATCTAATATAGTTTCTACAGAAATATTGGTTGAGACCAAAGATAGGATATCTTCTAGAGTTGTTACATTGTTGTCTAGAGGTATTTACAATGCAATAATGTATAGGGGTTTTATGATTTTTTAAGTTAAGAGATAATAAATTCAGCTTCACCAAAGGAAGGTACAGGATAATTATCAGGAGTAAGAGAGGAGGAGTTTAGATAGAGTATGGCTACACCACCTGCTTTTCTTTTGAGTCAGTCAGCTCAGAGCATATATTGAAGCCTGGGGAAGTACTTCAGAATCTTTAATGTGTGGTTTGATCCAGGTTTCAGAGATTACTTATATATCAGGGGAGTGTAGGGTAATCCAAGCATGTAACTCTGTCACTTTATTGCATAGACTACATATATTTAAAGAGATTAATTTAAGTTTGTTGTGTGATGCTGGAGTGTGGGCTTAGGATGGGGAGGGTGTGAAACTCTGACCAGGATAAGGGTGAATGTTACCACAGAGTAACAGAAATTTAAAGAACAAACAGGATAAGAAGGATTTAATTTTAGACATATCAGTATGTTTGATGTTAGACAAGTATAGTGGTGAGTGATTCAGCTTAAATTTAACAAAGAAAATAGGGCCGATTATAAATACATGATGAGTGGTAGGTAGGGAATAGTGATGTGTGAAATAAGAGAAAGAGGCAGTGCCAGTAGGAGAGAAGAGTCTAGATGGAATCGGTGTGAGATAAGATGAAAGAGAAGAAAGAAAGAAAAGGATTAAGATAAGGAGAGTAAGAAAAACATGATAAAATATGTAGGGAAGGAATAGAAAGGGAGAAAAGAGTGAGTAGAGAAGGTTGTCGTGATAGAGTTTGCAGAGAGCAAGAAAATGTCGAGGAAGAAGGAAGGTAGACAAAATGGGCTAAAGGTGAAGGAGTAGATGAAGGATTATGCAGTTAGTAGAGTAAGTGTGTTACTGAAAGTTAGGGTATTTGGAGAGAGGGGTATATAAGATGTATAGTATAGCAGTTAGAATTTAGTGACTTAGTGGGAAGTAAGCTAGGGTTAGAAATAATTGCAGTAAGTTGGTAGGATGGGTGTGAGAGGATTTTAGTGAGGAATTGATTGGTTGACTGTGAAGAGGAGGTTGGTGGAAAAAGTAAAGGAAGTGGTGTGGTGTAGTATGGTATAATTTAAGAGATAGAGGGGAGGGTGGTCATTGGGGGGAGGGTAAGGAGACCAACGTGAGCTCAAGCGTAACAAAGGCAAACGAAGTGGGTTGAGACCCCAACTGTCAGCATACCACCATGCAAGTTGCAAAAAACAATCAGTGGAGTAGCCACTACAGAAGTAGCTAAAAGCCTAAATGGAGTCAGTTAGAGTAGTGTAAAGAAAAAGCCCCCAAAGAAATAGTAAGTTGGTGACCATAGGGTAGAATGTGCTTCAAAGTTAGAAGAGTCAGACTTAAGGTCCTGTTTAGCATGCATTTATCTAGCTATTCATGTATTTATCAATTACTTTTTTTAATAAATAAAGCCAATGAGGATGGCCATACTAAGCAAGGCAGGAGGTTACCACCTTGCTCTACAACAAGTGCAGTACATTCTTTGTATTGATTCCCTTGCTCTACACCAACTGCAGCAAGTTCTTTGTATTGATTCCCTCTCTATGACAGTCACCAAGGGATGCTCTGTCTCAGAAAAGGCCACTGGGAGTGTGCATACTGACCCTCCTACTCTCCCAGGTATCCCTGCGGCAAGATGGCCCTTCATCAGCTCTACTACTCTAACACAAAGACAAGCCCTAAAAAAGAAGAGACTATAATAGGCATTAACAATCCAGCCAATCAGGATCCTACAACAGAAGTGCTTAATAGGGCAATTAATGAAGTAATTTGCATGCTCTCAATGCAGGCTTTAAAAGGGCAACCCCATTCAAGCTGGTTAGTCTATCAGCTTGTAACTTCACTATCTATCTTATCTGTGCCATTTCTGTGCAATGCACAATGTCACCTCCCCTTTTATCCTTGAGTGCCAGTTGTATAGTCAAGAATTTAAAACAATGTCCTGGGCAATCCATGATTAGCAAGAGCATTAATTGACCTCTGTAAACTAATGTCATCAAGATGCTTTAGTATTCTATCTTTAAACAGCATATTAGTCTTGCCTACATAAAAATGAGAGCAGTTCATGCAAGTAGCAAGATACACTAAGTTTTGGGTTTTGCAATCAGCTCTCAGTTTAAATCTGTAAACAGAGCCAATTTGGGGATGACAGAAGGAGTCAATTCTAGAGATGTAGATACAGGATATGCAGGACCAATAAGGGAAAGTCCCAAACTTATCAAACCTGGGAGCAGAATCAGAAGTGTCATTAGGAAGTCCATAACATAGCTAACTTTTCAGTGACTTAGCATTCCAGAAGTTAAAGCTAGGTTTGCTGCCAACAACCCCTTTAATATGATCATCCACTTGTAAGATGGACCAATTCTTAGTAATAACATCACAAATCGTATGCACATTGCTGGAGTAGGTCAAGGTCATTCATGTCACACTATCAGCACTCCTTGTATATATACAGGCCACCTCAAATTCCTGTCCAACTTCTCTTGAAAAATGTGGAGCCCCATCTGTTGAATAAAGGAGAAATCCCTCATCCATGTGCTCACGCACCTCATTGAAAGAGTAACCCCTGGCAACAAAAGCTTTCAATAGATCATCAGCTGCATTCTCGAACTTAACTCCATCAGTATGGAGTCTAGAAGATCATAAGACCTGACTCTCCATAACTGTATGATAAATATGCACTGGATGTATGCTGGAATGATGTAAAAGCATATTCCTCCAGCACTCCTTTCTGTACAATTCAATGTTAATACCACCTTTCCCGTCTAAAATCAGATGGACGTCCAGAAAGTCAATCATTTATTTTGAATGCATATAAGTAAATTTAAGAAACATGGTAGAAGAATCCAGATAGCAGACAAATTCATTTAACTCATCAATGGTGCCTCCCCACAAAAGAAAGACCTCATCAACAAAATGTCTGTAATAGACAATGCATTGCGAAAAAACATTTTCTCATAAAACATTCCTCCTCCCAGCTAGCCATCACCAAATTGGCATAGCTGTTTGCACAGGGGATTCCCAGAGTCACCTCCACTTTCTGCGGGAAAAAGTCATTCCCAAACATAAACACATTATTATTGAGTATGAGACCCAGCAAAAAACAAATCAGCTTTGTACTTTGGTATGACCAGCCACTCTTGCTCATGAGATAAGATCTAACCATCTCAACTCCCAAATCATTGGGTATGGATGTAAAGAGAGTACAGACATCCAAAGTTATCATGACACATCCAACAACATCCCCTCTAGCAGGGACACATTGAGACAGGGTACGTAAAAAGTGTTCAGTGTCTTTGAGGATACCTGGAGCTACTTCAACAACTGGTTTAATGGGTTTCTCCATAAAAATAAAAAGAGTCTCCATGATCCACCCACATCCAGATACTATAGGTCACATAGGTGGGGCACCAAGCATTTATGTATTATAGGCAATCCATGTATGATAGGTATGATTGGATTGATGACCAAAAACTAATCATATAAATCATGATCTATGCCATCAGACATAAACAAGTCATACAAAGAGGCCTTGACACAGGCAATTATCTTCATCAGTTCATGTGATTTTCTCATATGTACAGCCATCTTTGAGCATTCATCTCATAACTCCACAATATGCCATTCTAGCAAGAACCACTAGTGCACCCCTTTTATCCACAGGTTGAAAATACAAATCTGGGTGTGATTTTAATTCAGCCATCGCAGTTGCCTCATCACGTGTCAAACTGATGAAACCATATGAGTACTCTTTCACAAAAGTGTCCATATTTTGTTCTTACATATATTCATAAAGGCCTCAAGATGTGGGTGCAAAGGAGGAACATATGTGCTGGGTTTCTTAGATATGTTTAAATTCTATTATTGTCTGGAAACATAGTACGGAACATAATATTAGAATAGAATTAACAAATAATAGCATCCTTAAGTAGTAATTTCAAGATAACACAGCCAATAAAAATCAACAATTAAAATAGTTAAAAATGTAAGCTCTTAAAGAGCAAGAACATCTAGTGCAAGCACATTTGTTTTGTTTCAAAATAGGTTTCACTGATATTGTCTGGCTAAGTCCAGGTACAGAAGTAGCTTGCAACTGGAGGATCCATTCATTCTCTTTTTTCTTTTAAGCTTATTATTAATGTCCCCTCTCCTTATATTCTTAAAAACTTTATCTATTACTCTGAATGTAAAAGTTTGATTACTGTCATTTTCATTAGTGTGTTTAGCCAAGGAATTTGTACAAATATTCCTTTTAATGTCTGACCTATGTTCAGTCATCCTGTCTTTCAACTTCCTTGTTGATTTCCCTACGTAAAAATCTGTGCATACAATACAAGTTGCAAGATAGACTATATTTACAGAATTGCATGTTGCAAAACTTTTAAAAATGTATTTCTTATGAGTATTAGGATGAATAAAAGTATTATCACCCTTAATATAATTACAGTAACAGAAATTATAACACGGAACAGTGCCAAGCTTGTTGGCAACTACCCTTTCAATAGTTGTACAAATATCATAACATAATTTCTGTTTTAAACTAGGGCAATTATGATAAGAAAAATTCAGAGTATTACCAGTAATAGGACATAATTCAGGTAATGTCAATACACTCCAATTATCAGTTAAAAATGTCCTTATGTCAATTGTGTTTCTATTAAATGTAGTCACATAACATAACTTATCATTTTTCTTTGGCAAAATTTGCCTATCACCAAATGTTTTAACATAACCTGTCCCAAAATAGGGCCTAGCCTCAGCATGTCTCAACCTTAAAACATCTTCCATCTCTGCATTTACATTTACCTCATCATGCTCTCTTATGAGAAGCTCTTGTTTTACTTCACACATTTGTTCATGACATTTATCCTGATTTGTGTTTAATCTGCTCATTCATATAACTTGCTCTTTAGCTATTCCCTTAAAAACATGGGGGGGGGGGCATGCATACTGTTCTGATACAAAAATGTATTCCTATGCACAAGTTTATTAAATACTGTTGTCTGCATATTAACACCATCAAATAATAGGGAAATATCTAGAAAATTAATATTTTGTGTAGATCTATTCATAGTAAATTTTAGAAAATCAGTACATATATTCAGATATTCAATAAAATAACATAGTTTATCATCCGTGTCACACCACGCAAAAAATATATCATCCACAAAACCCCTGACTGGGTAGAGCATCTGGTAATGGTTTGATGGGTTTAAGAAGAGTTTGAAAAAAGGAATATAAAGCCTCTGGATATTATCCCTGTTATAAATTGGTCTTGCATGATGACCTACCATGCTGAAGGTTGGAAGGAGAGATGACCCCGACCTTCCTCCAGAGTAGAGCAGTCAGACAGACTTTCAGTGATACTGCTGTTTGTGATCCAAAAATAAACCATTGTATCCCTGAGTTTGCAGTCACCCCTTTGTCTGTGGGCCAGTGTCTGTTAAAAGGGCTGCCTATGCCATGGTCACCCTTATCAGAAGGTAAATCAAACTGTTGATACTTAGGCCTTCTAAACCTGAGAGAATAAGGCCCTTTTTGGTTTCGAGAATATGATCTCTGAGGTGCCTGAAACTTGACTCTGATGGCAGAAACAGTTTTATCATCTTGTTTACATTTCTGCATCCATTCTTTAACTGAAAGACCAAAAAGGTCTGATTCATCAAAGAGAGAATTAATAAAAGATGCCTTAAAGTTATCTATAAAGTTGCATAGGCACAGTCATGAATGGCATCTCATTGGTATGCCCTCTGCCCAATCAGGCCACCCTATGTGCTCCATCCATTCCATTATAGAACAGGAGCTTGAGGTTAGTTATGTTTGACATAGTAGTTAATTTTATCTCATGTCATTAACCTGTGTCTGCTGAAATAGGGGAAATAGGGTTTTTGAGAGAAGGTAGGGCTTGTTGAGCTAAATTTCTCTGGAACTGTTCATGTGTGTGGCATACTTCAGACCTTTGCAGTACAAAGGTGCACAAAGCATATGCCTGCTTCCTAGTATATCCACTGCCCTGGACCCCTTATTTGGTGGGTGAATGAAAGATGAGTCCTAGGAGAATTCTTGTTTTGAAGCTAACATCACAATAATGGCATCTACATCTGGAGCTTTGGACCAAAATGGTTTATCCTTTAGAGGGTGAATAATCCTGTCCTGTTTTCTGGGGACTGCTTTACAGTTGTCCTACTCCTGCCATGACTTCTTGACCATGAGTCAATTAATTTGTCTGTGGGAGGTACCACCCAGAATGTAGAGGTTTTTGAGCCATAGGTATCAAACAGAGCTGTCTCATTGGGGGGTGTCTGCTAGCCAAGTTCTTCTCTGGCACATTAACTTTAAAATATTGCCAAAAGAGGAATCCTCCATGGGAGCTTGTGGGGAACCCTCTCAATCCTCTAAGACAGAATGTGTAGTGGGAGATTCCAATGGCAAATCTAGATGCTTCATTTTGCCCATCTTCTTTTTTGGATTGCCAAGGGATAAGTCTTCTAACTCCAGAGAAGGAGCTAAACTACTGTTGGACAGGTGGATTGAGACTCATGGCCTGGCTCTGACCTGATGGTGCTTGATGACGAGGCAAGATAGGGGCACAACATTGGGATGGACCTATGTTAAGGATCTATTTTGGAACCAGTCACCCTCCCCAACACTTGGAAAGCTGATCCTACTTTAGTTGGATCCAAAGAGCGTGCTTGGATTATTGGTCCTGAACATCCCTTCAGAGTTGGTGCCTATCCTAGGAATGGGTGTCATGATTCTGAGACAGAAAGGCTTCAATGGGGGGATCAGAAGAGAAGGGTCAAGAGATGAAGACCCCAACAGGAGCAACAGTGCCAAAATCGTATCTGAAGCCAGCATCAAAGTTATCAGGTTGACTCCTTGGTCCTGAGACTGTCTCAACTCTGACAGCAGTGCTGAGAAAGTCAGGTTCTTATACCTTGGAGCCAAAACTACAGAAAGAATCTGCAACAAGGACACAGGTCCAAGGAGAATGGATGGATTCAAAGGCACCTGAACCAAGGTGAGGACGGGTGAAGGAACCATAATTGAGGCAAAATGGGTAGATCCAACCACAGTCTTAACAGAAGGGGATGGAATGGCTCCCATGTCCCATCTATATCTTTGTCTTTAAGAACTTCTGCATCAGACAATCCAGTCTGCTTCAGACGTATTCCTGTAGGTCCTGAAGAATCTGTTTGAAAGTACCAGTGAAGGCCTGGAAAGGGAGTGCTGTTCAGATCTGTCTCATGTCATCTCTTTAGTAGAGGAATTATGTAAGATAATGGCCTTCAAAGACATCAGATCTAGAGAAGGGCTGTAAACTTGTGTACATTCCAAGGATTCCTCTAGTCTAGGCTTCTTTGGAGTTAAAGACAGATTCACTGATTCCTTTTTTTGGATTTGAGTCTCTAGCCTT
Source organism: Protopterus annectens (assembly GCF_019279795.1). Lineage (NCBI taxonomy): Eukaryota > Metazoa > Chordata > Ceratodontiformes > Protopteridae > Protopterus > Protopterus annectens. The sequence continues at coordinate 256,101,945 of NC_056727.1, read as the reverse complement.
AGTGGGCTTCTCAGAGTGCTTTTTAGTTTTAGTAACCACCGGATTTGGAGGATGCAGGCCTTTGAGTATGTACTTATTTCTACAGTTAGAAGACGTCCTTGCAAATTTCACAGTCTACATGCAAATGGGAAACACTCAGGTAGACAATACACTGGTTGTTGAGATCCTGGCGAGGGATCTTATGCCCACACATTGAGATTTCTTTTTCTTTAAACTTGTCTGGTTATCCATTATCAGTCATAGTTTTGTTAGGTTTAAAATAATAGCATCTGCAAATACAGCCAGATTTTCTTCTACCATACCAATTATATCCTTGAATTTCTGGATCCCTTATTTTCTTTGCCAGTGGTTCTAAATATAATGCAAATAAAAAAGGGGAAATAGGACACCCCTGCCTGGTTCCTCTGGTCAAGCAGAAATTATAAGAGAGGACCCCCACCCACTTTAATTTCTACCTCTGATCCCTCATATATCCTCCGAATCAACCTTGTAAATTTATCAGGAATGCAAATGCTTCCATTGCTCTGCTCATAAAGTCCTGGCTTACTCTGTCAAATGCTTTCTCAGCATCAAGACCCACCAATAACAGTAGCATTTTCTTACATTCTGCTTTTCTCTGGATCATCAATGTTCTGTTAATGTTGTCAAATGTTTGCCTCCCCACCACAAAATCACACTGATCCATATCTATCAATTTTAGCATCACTTTTGCCATTCTTTTAGCCATTATAGGTGCAAACACTTTATAATCATGGTTTAATATTGAAATGGTCCTGTATAAAGTTGGATCTGATGGATGTTTATCATCTTAGGTATTACAGATACCACTGTTTTCTTCCAGGATGTTGGTACTTCATCTCCTCTGTAAATACTGTTAAACAAAACGTTTCAGATCCTTATCAGTTTTTCCCTCATAGCTTTCAAACTTCCACAGGAATACCATCTATTCCTGGGGACTTTCCTGTAGATTGGTTATACATCACCATTTTTATCTCATCTCATCCTATCCTGCTAGTAATTGAGGCTCATCTACCTCTAACTTGGCATATTTAATTCTTCCATAAACATTTCCATTTTTACCTTTTCTTGATTTCCCTATTTCTCTACTTTATACAGACTTTCATATAGTTCCAAGATATTTCTAATACTTCTACAGGATCCCTTGTTATCTTCCCTGTTATAGGCTCCCTAAGCTTGGTGACAGACCTTTCTACTTTCTGTTGTTGTGCTAAAAGTTTTTGTGCTCTAGAGTTATCAAAAAAACGTTGCTTAGGAGCAATCTTTCTGGACTCATACATATTATCAAGGTAATCCCTTATTTTCTGTTTAGCATTCTGCAGTTGCTCCTCTTCTTCATCTATGAGATTCCCCCTATTTTGCAATACTTTAAAATTTGTTAGTCCCTCTAAATAATTGTTGTTACTTCTTAACCATTGCTCCCTTTTTTTTATTTCCACCTATTTTTAAACCCCACATTAATTTTATTCCACTCCCTAGCTATATTTTCAGAAAAAAAATCTATCTTCTCTAATAGCTTCTGAATAATTTCCACTACCCATTCCTTAAATTCCTCTTTTCAACAGGTGGGAAAGTGCCAGTGTCTCATGTTTATTTCATTACCCTGTGTTTTTATTGTAGTTATTATTAGCACATGATCTGAAATAGTTATTTGGTGTGTATCAAGACTTTCAATTAAATGCACATGTTCCTATGGAATGTAAACTCTGTCTACAGTTTTTGTATCTTGGGGAATAATATGTAAATTCACTCTGAACTCCTACTACTGAATTCATATCTTCCATGTCCAATATTTTCATAAATGTATTTAAAAATCGACCCTCCTTTGTTATATTTTCCCTTTTGCCCCCCCTCCCCCAGACACATCTTCACTGTTGCAAATCAAATTCCAGTCTCCACTATAAGTAATATTCCTTGGTGATTATTTCTCCCAGAATTTTCCTAAGCTCCATTATAGCAGTTTTTGGTGGAATATAAATACATACTAGTGTAATCCTCCTCCCTTGCCAGTAGCCTCTTTGGACTACAAATCTATTACTGTTACCTTTTTATCTTCTTCTGTCAGTATTGGAGCTCCTTTTGCAATTAATATAAGTGCTCCTATCTTCCTATGCCCCAGGTATTCTGCTGAATAACCATCTTAGAAACCTTTCATTATCAAATTCACATGTTCAGTTTTTTCCAAGTGTCTCGTGTGGCATTAACTATTTGCACTCTAAATTTTTTAATATAGCTCACTACACTTTCTTTTTTTTTGTATTTATCTGTGAGACCTTTAACATTTAAAGACATTACAGAAAGCATCATATTCTTGAAAAATTATTATTCCCACCTTTTATGTACAACAGCTTTTTTGATAAATGTATAGTTACAGTCTTTGTTTGACATGCATGTACTGTTTGGCAGGTTAATATTTTATACAGTTGTTGCTTGTCTTCTCCATTTGAGCCTATGCCACATCTTGCAGAACTTTTTGTTTTATTGAAAACCCTCAAACAAAAATACAACTACACCCCAATAACCCCTAAACCTATTAACTTAACAATAACACACACAACTATGTACATCTTCAAATATTGAAGTTTTACCCTCCTAACAGGAACACATGTTCCAAACTGACAGCCATGCACACATAGTTGAGATAACCCAAAAGAAAGGTTGTCAATGTTAAGATGCATGGTACAGCCTGTGGTTCTATTACATGCTGTCTGTCTTTGTCTTATTTGTATAGCTCTCTCAGCTGGGAAAACACTTGAATGCTTTCAGAAAACATTTTCTCCAATCCATTTCTCTTTAACAGATTGCTAGAGACATGAGAAAAAGACACAAAACTCTTTACTAGAAAAAAAAAAACATATAATATTCAATATTCTTTTTCTTTTACTTGCTTTCTCTTAACAGTTGTTACTAGATCAAACTAATTGCCTTAAACCAGTCATTCCCCTATGCAAGAATGAGAAAAACGCTATTTTTTCTTTTGACATGCTCTTTTAACCTGATCTTTTTTTTTTTTTTACATTGGAGTGCCTGCATTTGTCAAAACTGAACAAGGAGAAACAGAGAAGAGGGAAAGAAAAAAAAAAGAAAAAAAAAGCAGGAGCACCTATTTAAATAACTGAAAAAACTTTGTACCTTATAACATGCAAAGAAAATCATGCACTATTTAAATAATACTATTAAGAAAAAAAAATTGTTTTACTTGCAGTTACCTTTCTCCCTCGTCTCCCCCCTGAGTATTTTTTCTGAACATTAATGACATGAAGTAGGCTATATGCTTTAGAGTCCCCTACATGTTTAACAAGTCTAAAAAGTCCAATATTTCCAGATTTTCTTGTTCTGTCATGTTTCATAAATATAATTATTGATTTGTAATCCATTTATCAATTTCCAAGTTACTGATTTTATTCTCCAAGGTTAATGACATGAAGTAGGGTATATGCTTTAGAGTCCCCTATCCGTTTAACAAAGTTCAAGAAAGTCCAATGTTTTGAGATTTTCTTGCTCTATTCTTGTTCATTTCCACCCCCCAAACCCTGTCGCTGTTTCATTTCCAACCTACTCTTGATTTTGCTAGTCAACTCTTGTGTTTTATTTCTCTCTCTCAAACATTTTCTGTTGAAGCACCAGAAAAGGTTTCACTGACACAGTCTCTCTGTGGTATTTATTAACAAAACAACAGGAAAGAGAATATCCTTCTGTTTCACAGCTCACTTTTGTTGGACAAACTTTTGTATTTCTTCCTTAGAGTGTACTTAAAAATGATTTTGTTCCACCAGGGTAAATATTTTGAAGATAGCTGGTATAGCAGTTTGAATTTCATGCCTGTTTCTCAACATTCCCTGAATAACGGAATACATTTATTCTTCTTCAGCCTGGTGTACAATGAGTTGTCATTCTCCAAAAATGCTGTGCTGTTTCCCACTTTTAGTACTTTGTCCTTCTGCCACAGTTTTTTAGAATCAACATCAGAATCAGCATCTTTACTATTAAAAGTCTAGTTTGTTTTCTCATAGCCAACCTTTTCAATAACAGTTCCTATTGTGGGATATCAATCCAGTTGCTTATTTGTACTTTCATAAAATGAACACAGTCTGTTCCTTCCAGCTTCTCGAGTACAGCAGAAAATCTCAGGTTTTCCCTACATGCTCTGTCATCTAATTCCATTATTTTATTTATTTTATTTTACATTTGTTTACCAGGAAAGACCGACTGGACACAGGTCCATTTTCAGCTAAGGTCCGGGGAGAAAAGCTCCAATAAAGTACATTACAGAGGTAACAAATTAACAAGCTGTAATTACAAAATACACAAACTTTCTATTAACTAGTACTGACATTATAAATATAGCAGAAGTTCATTTTACAGTGTTTAATACAGTTGGTATCAAAACATGATACGTGTAGAAAAACATTGGTTAATGAAAACATGCTTCAATCTTTTCAGTTATCACTTTGGAGAGATATTTGTACTAACCTGGGGGGTAACATGGACATAGCAAGTCTTTTGTGTAGCGGGCTTTGAGGAGTTTTTTGAACTGGTGAGTAGAGGTTATAGAGGTTATGTGATCTGGGAGGGAGTTCCAGGTTTTGGCTATGAAGTAGGCAAAGAGGGATTTGCCAGCCTCATTTTTGTGTTTAGTGATGCTTATTTGGTTACGGTGTACAGATCTAAGGTTTCTAGCCGGGGTGTAAGGCTGAATCAATTGTTTGAGGGCAGAAGTTTTCTCAGTCAGGTAGTAGAGTTTATGTGCAACTATAAGTTGGTTTAGTAGGAGTAGTTGAGGGAACTCAGGCCAGTTGAGTTGTTTGAGGGCTATACAGTGATGAGACCTGTTTTTGGCTTCAGTGGCAAACTTGGCAATCTTGTTGTAGCAAGATTCCATTTTGGAGAGTTCAGAGTGTCGAAGGTTGGTTAAGCTAGGAGAAGCATATAATAGTATGGATAACAGATAGGTTCTTGCTATTGTGGATTTTGTGTGCTTAGTCATAAATTGGTGGTTCCTGTAGAGAAGTCCAAGCTTTTTGTTTACTTTTTTGATAGTCTGGGCTATATGGATATCAAATTTTAGACTGTTGTCAATTTCTATCCCTAGGAGTTTTGTGTGTGTAGTTGGCTTAATTATAGTATTGTCTTTGGATGTTATGTCAAAGTTATTCTCTTCTGTGGGAGATCTACCTGGGCTAAAGAGAATCAGTTTTATCTTTTTGGGATTGAGTATGAGCCTGATGTTGGAAAACCATTCTTCAGCTAGAGTAAAGTTATTTTGGGTGATTACTTTTCATTTGTTAAGAGTAGGTATAGCACATGTAATAGTGGTATCATCCGCGTATTGAACTATAGAAGCTGTGGGTGATGCTAATGCTATTTTATTAGTAAATAGTGAAAATAGTAGTGGACCAAGGATGGATCCTTGTGGTACACCTATGGCTACAGGCAGCAAGGGGGACAGCTGGTTTTGCCATAAAATGGCTTGTTGGCGGTTGGTTAAATAGTTCCTGAACCAGGATATAATGTATGAACTTATATTTAGGGTGGCTAGAGCTTCTAGGAGCATTTTAGGGTTAACCATATCAAAGGCCTTGGATAAGTCTAAGAATATGGAGGATACGAATAGGCCATTGTTTCTGTACTTATTCACAGTGTTGGAAAATGAAAGGAGTGCTGTGGTTGTGCTGTGAGAGGGTCTAAATCCATGTTGGGAAGTTGATAGTAGATTGTGTTTTAGGAGGTATTGCTTAAGCTGGCCATGGACTACTCTCTCAAGAATTTTTGATAGGGGAGATAGAATTGCTATGGGGCGGTAGTTTGTAAGTTCTGTGGATTGACCACCTTTATGTAGTGGCATTATGTGAGATATTTTCCATGAGTGTGTTACTTTGCATTCAGCTATTGACCTATTAATGAGTAAGGACACGGGATAAGCTATGGCTTCTGCAGTTATTTGTAGGAATTCAGCTGGCAAATGGTCAGCTGCTAGTGTTGTGGGTTTAAGCATTTTGAGGAGCTTAGCAATTGTTTTAGCAGGGACTGTGTTCAGGGAGAAGCTAAGGTGGCTGGCCTCTGTGTTGGGTAATGTGGGGGGTAATGTTGTGGTGGGGTTGGTGTTTGAGTTTTGGGTATTGGCTAGGGCCTGGATAGTTTCTGTGAAGTATTTGTTAAATTGGGTGGCGATGTTATCAAGGTTGTTTGGTAATATTGGGGAAGGGGTAGTGGGACTTCCTGGGTGGAGTAGGTTATTTAATGAGGCCCAGAATTTCTGAGGGTTGGTGTTGTTTTTTTCCTGCAATGTTTTGTAGTAGCTGGTTTTGTCAAACTTAGTTAGTTTTTTGACATGGTTGCGGAGCTCGTGGTACTTCAATTTTTGGGGCAGAAGTTTTGTGTTTATGAAATAGTGATCAGGCTTTGTCTCTTACTTTCATTAAAGACCTAGTGTCTTTAGATAGCAATGGTGCATGGTTGCTTTTAATTCTCTTGGTCCTGGGTGGTGCATGGTAGTTTAAGATATTTAGGAAAGTTGAGTTGAAGTACTCAACAGCTTCATCTAATGGTAGTGTTTTAAGAGGAGTCCATATGCAGGATTTTAGTGATTTAATTAGGTCTTGGGTGTTTAAGTTTTTTTTATTACATATGGTTCTTAGTATAGGTTCATTTTTCAATGGACATCTGTTCCTAATTACATATGTAGCTTGATGGTCACTGAGACTGACTGTCAGACAGCCTGAGAGGAGGGCCTGGGTTGGGTCAGATAACAGTATCCAGTCCAGGATTGACTGTCATTTAGAGGTTTATCCATCCTTGTGGGGGTACATATAGTTTGAGTAAACCCATGGAGGTTGATATAGGTAGTGGGATTTTGGCTGGTGCATTCTGACCAGTCTATGTTAAAGTCACCCAAGAGGATGGTTTCATGCGGAAGGGATGATGACAGCCAGTTGAGTCGATTTTCTAGTATGGTAGTGTTATTGCCTGGAGGGATGTATCTTCCAGCAATTATAATTTGTTTTTTGTGGCTGAGCTTTAGTCTGGCTATAATTAGTTATATGTCTTGGACAACTTGGCTGCTATGTTCTGTTTGTTCTATAGAGAGGTGGTTTTTGAAAAGTACTGCTACTCCCCCACCTTTTTTGCCTGATCTATCTTTCCTTATAATATTGAAGCCAGGGGCAGTAACTTCACTACCATGATGTTCAGGCTTAAGCCAAACTTCAGTTAATACGACTACATCAGGGCTGTAGAGAGCAAGTAGAGAATGTAGATGCTGTGTTTTGTTGAGTATGCCCCTTACATTTATGTTTAGTAGGAGGAGGGATGAGTAAGGTCTTGTGTACAGAGGATTGGAATTTGTTGAGTGTGTGCAATTGTGATTGTTGGGGCCTGGGTTAGGGTGAATGCCACCACAGCATGAGAGTTTCAGTTGTAGGAATTGAAATAGTTTATTTACTTTGTGGTATAGTTTGTCTGTTCTACTAGTTGTTTTGAGGTGAGTTTTAAAGGTAGTATATGCCTGTAGGCAGGAGGGATGTGGGGTTGGAGTAAGATCATTTGATGATAGACAAGAAAGGAAATGTTTGGTGGTAGTGGTAGTGGAGTCTGTTTGCCAAGGTGGTGTGTGGTTATTGTTGAGTTGTGTGTGATAAGAAGAGATAATGGATAGTAGGAAGAGTGTAGAGAAGGTTAGTGTGTGTAAAAGTGGCTTGAATAGGTGCCTATTGTGAGTATGAGGTATATTGTTTTGTTGTGGGAACAGTTGTGTTATGTGTAAGAGTTTGCAGTGGTTGAGTGAGGGATGTGGAGTAGGGTGTGGTTGATTTTATGGGCTCAGTTTCATAGGGTGTGATTGTTTGAGTGAGTGAGCTGATAGGTATATACTTGATTGGATAATTGGGTGGGAGGAGTTGGTGTGGGTGTGGTGGTTAGGTATAAATGTAATTGATATGGGGTGGGTGGGAATGGGGTAGGGTAAGGGAGCAAACAGAGAGGGGCTGCACCCCAGAGAAGATTTCAGAAAACAATCAGAGAAGCAGGTGAGTATGGTAGTTATGAGAGGCAGGAGGAGGTAGGAGTGAGAGAGTAGTTCTGAGAGAGGGAATTAGCCAGCTAAGGCAGGTAGTATGGTTGGAGTGCAGAGGTACCAGGGAATGGGCAGTAGAGATAAGGAGTGCAGTATGCAGTAATATAGACAGAGGAAGTGTGAATAGGCAGGGGGCAACTATCAAGGAGAGAGGGAAAGACGTTCAGGGGAGTGCAGATTTCAGCCTTCACAGGGGTAGCAGTACAGGTAGTCTATAGTGCATTAAATATTGTAATTAGGCTAGACATACTTTAATACACTCTTGTACAGGAAGATGCCTCAGGGGAGTTGTGACTTCTGGGAGTTCCAAGCAGAGTTGAATCAGTGGGCTTGGGAGCTGTATGCAGGTTAACACACCTAAAAATACAAGAGAGAAAGGTGGGTTTAAAAGAGGGGAAAGATGTACATATAATAGGGTTTACTGTAGAACCTAATAGGTGTTCTATTGTAGATGGAGGGGGTTATATAGGGTAGCCCAGAGTGTGGAATGAGAGTGTGGTGGTAGGTGTGGGTTACTAAGTGTATAAGTATGAAGGTGGGGATAAGTAGTGTTCAAAGGCCTTGTTGTTTGGACAGTTCTATATAAAAGGAAGGCAGCAGGAGACATTAACTAGTTAAAATACAGATATTAAAAAAAAAACAATGCTATATCTCAAGTACAGTCTTTAGGATGACTATCAAAGTTATATACAGCATTTAGCATTGTGCTCCTTCCATTGTGTTTAAAAATGCCTTATACAGAGAGAGAAAGCAGTATTACATTGGTGAAGAATGTAAGATAAAGGGAAACATCTACACAGTGCTGCTATCAACTACACTACATTACATAAGAATAACAGGTAACCGAGACTGTGTTCAGTGCAGGCATATGAATTTAACTAAACTTGAACATCATATTAACTTAAAACAGGATTAGGGGAAGCAGTTGTGCGAATTATAGTTAATTCAGGCATAACACTGAGCATTCTTATGTTCATACACTACATTAGAAACAGCATATTAAGATATCATGTTCTAACATTAGGTAATGAATGTGTTTCATTTTATTTGTAACATTAGATTGTGAGCAAATAACCCTGTACCCCTTGTGTTACTAATCACTGTGCAAAGCCAAACCACACTAGAGAGTAAACTGTTAAGTTAACCTTAACTTTAGATAAAACACCAGAAAGCTAGCGACTGATGCTGTACTTTTTGTATTCTCAGTCGCAGGCAAACCCTTAACATTAGATAAAACACTAGTTAGCTAGCAACTAAATCTGTGCCCCTTGTATTCTCAGTCGCAGGGAAACCCAAACAGTTATTGTGAATAAAGTATTCCATTTTTGTCTAGTGACTCATTCAAACTGCATTTGAAGAATATAGCCATCACATATTCTGGAAAATGGCTCCTAACTTTGCACAATTCCCTTTCAGTAATTTACACAAAGTACATTAGTTAGATAGCTGCTAACTCTTTACCCCTTGTGATCCCAGCCACTGTACCCCATGTGTTCGTAGTCGCAAGGCAAACACAAGCAGCTATTAAGAATACATTATTCAGTTAGCAACTATCGACACTTTCAAATCGCCCATACAAGTAGTCAAAGTTACGGATAGCGACCTCTATCTATACAAAGTCCTTTTTCAGTTTGTACACAAACAGCACATGAGTATGGAAATAGGGAATTATCAACTGGCGACTAGTGCATTTAACACCATTCTTGTTGTTCAGTGAGCAAGTCAAGCATTATACACATCTTATTTAACAATTTGACTATTAGCTCACAGTGACTGTTGTGAAATGATATATTTACAGTCATATGATAATCCCTGTTCTTAAACGCTATTGCAGACCCTATTGGGACATCCACGCAGTTAGAATGCAGGCAATGAACATGATATTATACACATCTGTTTCTGACAAAAGTACGTGCTAAATTATGTTTTGAAACATCTCTTCTTGTGCAGTCTCATATTCAGCCAGCCTTTTCTTCATCTCGACCTCTGAATTTTGCGATTTTATCACCTTATCTGAATATATATTTAAAGCTTCTTTCATTTTTTCCAGCCTTTCATTGTTTGAGTTGATATACTGCAGTAGTGTTTCATTTATTTTAGTCAGGCCTGTGTGCAGCTGCCTTACACTTTCCACTAGGTTACTGGAAGTCATGTCTGGAGCTTGCACTGCTTTTTGCTGAACAGCTACAGTACTTTTCCCAGTCAGTGTTTTTTTGTCACTTACTGTAGCTGATTTTCCTTCAGGTCTTCTGCATTTCTTTTTTTTTTTCCTGGCATCCAGGCATTGAAATTTACCCAGAAATCTAGGTCCACTGGCTTTCCTCTATTGATTGTTTTCACACTTGGATAGCGAGAATTAAACTGTTACTAAATGTGCAGCCATCTTGGAAGTCCCTAAGCTGCTTAGCTTTGGATAGAATGTTACAGTGGAGCATCATAATCATATCATGGATATACAAGTGTTGCAGAGGTGGTCCATAATCATAGCATGGATATGCAAGAGTTACAGTGGTGTTCCATGATCATAGCATGGATATACAAGTGTTACAGTGGTGTTCCATAATCATAGCATGGATATATAAATGTTACAATGGTGTTCCATAATAATAGCATGGATATACAAGTGTTGCAGAGGTGTTCCATAATCATAACATGGATATCCAAGCCACTTCTGCCTCACTTTACTACACTGATTCCTGATAGGCTATTTCTTGTGATACATCTGTCCACCATGAATATGAAGCTGCAACTTGAATTTTGCTAATATATTCATTTGCATCTTTGTTCTAGTAGTTTGTTTTTACATATGACCTACTGGTACTGCTACTACAAATCAGAAAGATACTGTCTGCGATTCAGAAAAATCATTTACGTGGCTATATAAAGGCAAAATAATGTATCCAATGTTGGACAGTGTGGCTCAGAGCTAATTAACAATGTATCAGGACCAGAAGAGTTAACCTAAAGGTCACATGACCTAATGATCGCAGTAGTGCCTATGTATCATGCTCACTACAATGCATATTGATGTGCTGTTACAAGCAAAGCTGAGAGCCCTGATAAAGGCCGCACAGCAAAGTCCCAACTATTTTTTCATTATAAATGGGAAGGAAATGAATGTATACCAGAAACACCAAGGAGGAAGAGTAAGCAGACAATGCAGAAAAAGACAATGGAAATGGGAGACTGGGATAGGGGCGCTAGAAACAAGGATATTTTTTGTAACAGATTCCTATTTTTCTTTTTTTCAAGAAGGGTACTGGATGTGAAGCAACCCCAAGCAAGTTCCCAACCATTGAAAGAATCAAGAAGAATGCTAGTGCCACAAATGTAGGCTCTGACATTGACAGCAGTAGTCTGATGCCAATAGTCAAGTCCAGGGTCATGGCTTGGTGTTGATGAAGTCAAAGCTGAATCAGAGATCATTGGTAACAAAAAGAACATTTTCTAATCAGGAATAAACAAAGTTTGATGCATAAGCAATTGGTATGTACTCGCCAGTGTTGGTTGTCTTAACATTGTTGTAAAAAATTGGATGCTAACAAGGAAGTACCTGCTGCTTTGCTCTGATATACAAAGGTTCAAGGATTCTATTTCCAGTTTAAAAAATGGGTGGAAAAGAGAGATGAAAAATTTTATTTCAAGAGAAAAAAGGATTTTCTGTCACCATAATAATAAAAAAAAATCAGAGTGGTTGCATTCCTCAGCATGGTGGCTTTGGCCTTGAGATTTTATCAGTAAATCTTGACTTCTTTATCCACAGCTGACTCAACAACCATATAGCCAGAAAGAGAAGGAGAAGGTAGTCTCAGATGTAAGCGGAGAGTCAGACTTCTCACTTACCATGAAAATAACAGGGGAAGAGGGTTTGTCTGTGAGTTGAACTGGAATCTTTTTTTAACTGGGGGGGGGGAGCTCTATACTGGAGTGCTGTACCTTAAACTTAGATCAGAAAATGCAGGGTCTTCTTATCGTAACATTATTTTTTGAGTAGCCAACCATGTGGCTTACAGGCATAAAGACCCAAATATGGTCCGGTGATCTGGCTGCTATGTGCTGTTTGCAGCTCAGGTGACTCAGTGCTGGCAGAGATAATGGGTGTTTCCTATCTTAGTAGAGGAACCTGGTTTCCCAACTGGCTTTGTTTGCTACTCTGGAGGTGTGAAGGACTCACAACCACTGAAAGCAGGAACCAGTCTTGTTGGGGCATGCACTGTGGCTGCCTTAGTCAATGACAGCAGCTCCTGTACCTCACTTGTCAGGTAGCACTTATGCATGGACTTGTAGAGCATTAGGCAGCCTATACAGTAATGCAGGTGTATATGTCATCACCTGAGGCTGGGGTTATGGCCATAACAGAAAAAAGTTAAGTTAAGCAAAAATGTGCAAAACAGCAATGAAGAATTTACTAACTCAAACATTAAGCATGAGTAAACATAGCTTTGCAAAATCACATGAAGGGTTGCCTAGGCAAGGAATCCTAATTGCAAAATAAAAGGTTTACTATCAAAACTTCGAAGTGAACTCGGTCGACCCACATATGGTCTACCGAAAGAATTCGAAACTCACATTGTCGAACACCAAGATTGCCGAATCACAAACCAAATTCGACCTACGGATGGGTTTTAACATGGGTCGAGATAGGGGTGAGGTTTGTAATTCGGCAATATCGGCATTCAACTTTGCCGAGTTTGACATTTCGATTCTCGACGGAAGTGGAGTTGACTGAGTTCGCTTCGAATTTTTGATAGTAAACCAAATAAAACTATTGAAGATTGTCTTGACTGTCAATGTAGTTGACCTTTTCTCTTCTATCCTGTTGGATGAAGGTTTAGATTTTTTTCTATGAAAGCCTTTTGAGATTTGAACAATTTAAGGGCTGTGCTATAAACTTACTAGCTGAACTTATTAGAGTGGTATTAGAGAATAATTTCATTTTCTTTGAGGGGAAAACCTTTAGACAGAAAAAGGGTGTCACAATGGGTTTAGCCTGTGCCCCAGTATATGCAAACCTGATTCTGCTAGGATGGGAGAAAATGTTCATCTTCTACTCGGTATTCTTTCCATCCATTAAGTTATATCTCAGATTTTTGGCTGATATATTCATCCTTTGGGATGGACCGGAGGAAAAGATTAGTGAATTCATCACTTCTTTAAACAATACAACTACTTTTTTGAAATTCACATACAGCTCTCACAAAAGTATAGCAAACTATTTAGGCATGAGAATAGAAATTTGTGATGGAAAATTTAGGTCAAAGGTTACCAGGAAACTTACGTTTAGCAGTTTGTATTTGCCCTTTACCAGTGCTCATCCCATCAGTGAGAAAAAAAGTCTGGTGAAAGGGCAATACATTCATGCTGCTAGAATGGACCTCCCGCCATGATGATTTAATTGAAGAAACTGAGTTTATATCAGGCTTATCTATTGATAGGGGTTACCCAAGTTATTTTGTGACTAGCATTGCACACAAAGTACTTGTAGGGTGGGGAAACAAGTATAAACCCCTTTTGGGCACTGAATTTACCGCTCCCAAGGCAGATTCTGTAAGCGATGATAGGAATTTTAACAGGGCTATGGTTGTTGAGTTCAACTATGCTGCACCAAAAATTAAAGATATTATTGCTAATAATTGAAATATGCTTAAGTATAACCCTGATTTAGGGGGTTTTAGGAACAGACCCTAAGTTTGTTTTTAAGACGGGATATAATTTGAGGATCTTGTATGAATGAAATTTCCAATATAAAAGGAAAAGACAGAACACAGGTAGTAGAAAATGTGGTAGCTGTGGGCAATGCTGTTACATCTTGGAAATTAAGAGCATTACTCTGACATATGCAGCAAGTAATTATGTTACTTTCAAGAAGGGAAATTGCTCCAGTAAAGGATTGATTTATTTGGCAATTTGTAATAAATGCACTTGTTTTTATATTGATAAGTCAGAAAGAATGTTAAAAAAAAGAGAATATATGTGCACACATGCAGCATTAAAACTAAGAATGCTAATACTGCATTATACAAGCACTCATTATCAAAAAGTTCCCATGCTGAATTTTGGAGCAGGTAGATATGGACTCCAGAGGTGGCAATTTGGAAAACATTATGCAATATAAAGAACTGGTGTGGCAATTTAGGTTGAACACTTTCACGTACCCTGGCCTGAATAATTATGGTTCTATGAAACCAATTTTAAAATGCAAGGCAGCTAAATTATGATTTTTAAATAATTTCCCTGTCATCCCTTTTTATTCAACCAGTTTTTGGAATGTTTTTTTTTCCAGCTTGTTTTACATAGCAAACATATTGAGTATAGAATTTTTAGTTCATTTTTAATGCTACCAACTTTAATTCCTCAATGTTATTTTAATCATAATTAGTTTAGATTTTTTTAAAAAAAGGTACATTCATAAATTCATACATTTAGTACTAAACATTTTTAATAAATCACACAACATACGTATGCATTTTTTCTACTGTACAGAGATATGGTTTGTACACTGTTCCTTTAACTATTTATTGACTGATCTTTAAACTTGTAAATTATGTCAAGGTATATAAATTGGTGGTTGTGGTTTGATTTCTTTATTCTGATGAAGTCCCAAGAGTCAAAAGATGAAAACGCTAAATCATTGATTAAAACCTGATTTTTTTTTGCTACAGCTGGAGCTCTGCATTTGAATTTTCATTTTATAGCACTCTCAGTACCCAGCCATCTTTTAGTAGCATTATAAAATAAGCAAGCTCTATTCAGTCGCATACCGTCTGCTCAGAGGTGACATGTGCCTGACATACAAGGCCATGTCATGTCCCAATTAATGGACATGGACATGCTCCAAAAAAAAAAATCCAAATCCACCAAAACCACTAGAGCAAAGTTAAACCTTAGGATAAATATATAAATGCTGGAGGAAGGAGGGTATCACTCAGAGACTCCCCTATGGCTGTGGATGAGGTCCAGGTCCATGCAGAGCACCTGCCTGGCTCTGTTCTCGAAAAGAAATCTTGACCTGACCTGTGGATGGTTTGATGGAAGGGAATCATCTGATCTCCTGCTGTGCTGCTGTGAACAAGGCACTAATAAACTTATTTTTCATATATAGGGGTGGTAGTAAGCCTAAGCGTATTTGGGCTAAAGGCTAAATTGGCAAAGATAGCCTATAGTAAATATGATCCTAAAACAAGGGGTAATGTTTGTGAAAGGCTTACTAGCCTAGAAGGGAATATAATAAGAAGAGTGACAAAGGCATTAAGGAGGGCCTAGGCCTTAAACAGAAAAAAATGACAGGAAAAAGTAAAGATAACCCAAGTAAAAAAAAAAATCACTGAAAATGGTGAGTGACAGAGTAGTAACAGGACGTGATATATGATATAGAAGGTCACTCACAGTGTAGATTAAACCACATTATCAAAGCCTGAGGCAATTTGGGAGATCACGCAAGTACTTTAAGTAACAATGAAGAACTCGAAAGGGAGAGGAGTGTGGTGTATCAAGGGATACAGGAGAGGTACTATGCAGCCTAGGAAGTTGGAATTGCTGAACTATCATAATGCTGTGGCCTTGGAATTATACAAAACAATCTCAGAAACATTCCTAAGCCCAACAGTGATCAAAAAAGTGCATTAAATCACAGCATACCACATCACAGATGCTCACACACAATGTCAAGAAGAAACAGACACCTAAAACAGCATTTTTGCAGGGGGGGCACCCCACACTTATGGGGATGCACCCTCACACTCCCAGCTAATAATATATAGTAACACTGAAATCACCCAACAGGGGAAAAAGGGCTTATTCCCAAACTGCACTGTGCTGTGATGTTGCAATGCTATCTTTTGTTGATTGTTAATATAATGAGCATGACTTAACAGAAACTAGCACATTAGACTTCATCTAATTTAAATGAACCCATTGCCTTACTCCTATGAGATACAGAGGAAGGACTAACTCCTATCAGTTTAAATGTTAAATACAGAAAAAGCCATTTGAAACAGTGTAGAACATGGTGTAAGATCAACATTTCTCCAGCCCTGCCACAGTTTAAATTATACTAGAAGCACATAGTGTTAACAAATTCATGATATCAAATGACAAGATTTTTGAGATTAGCATGTTTTATTGTGTGTACTCTTAACCTATAATAAATGCCGATGTTAGTATCACAGGCTTAAATATATTACTATATACTATAAATGTGCTCAGCATATCCCAAAGAATTCAGAGGTGTAACAACTTTACAAGATAATTAATAATAAATATATATTTTTTTGCAATAAGATCTCTGTAATAGGCACTGATTGTGGAGTTGATGGCTGGAAGCTAGAGAGGGCTATCACTGCTTCCTGCATTTCTACAGCCTTTTCCTCCTAGTGGCAGGCACTGTAACTGCAACAGACTGAACATCAGCTTTCAACAAATCTAAAAGTGCTGGCCACTATTAAAACAGTTGTTATCAAGTATAGCTTGGCTATAACCAAAGTATGAAAACTAATACCAAGAAATAGGTGTACCGTCTCCAAGGCATCCTTGTTTACCTGAATGGTAGCCCCCTACCCACCTTAGTATATGCTAACTCTAACCCTAACCCTTACACTAACCCAAGTGTGCAGCTTACCTTAAAAAAGCCTTTCTCATAACACTTCTTAAAAGCCTCTCATAACACTAATGCTGCATAACACAGCTTGGGCACTCACCAGGCATACATGTAGACACACTCACACACACAAAACCACACTAAATCTATCTCTTACCTAGCCCTCACCCTAACACTAAATAAATCCTGTTAACTAACCCTTACTCTAACCCTAAAACACACACAGTACTACACAAACTCCATGCCGAAGCACTTACCTTCGTTGACCAGCAGGAGCTTGCCCAAAGCAGTGTTCAAGCAAATACTGTTTTGCTAAATAATTATAGCAGTTCACTAGCACTGCACAAATGTGCTTTGCCCAAATCAGCTGTATCTATATGTATATGTGTGTATGTATGTATGTATATATATATATATATATATATATATATATATATATATATATATATATATATATATATGTATATATATATATATATATGTATATATATCGCCAAGATGAGATCTCCAAAACCTTAGTTGAATGAACGACTGTTACCAAAACATTTCCCACGGTAAGTATCCAGTTGGCCTACATGAGGAAATTTGTCCTTTTCCCCACAGAAGTGCAATCCCGGAGTTGGTATATTTAGTTGGGGGGGGTGAGGGTATATATATATATATATATATATATATATATATATATATATATATATATATATATATATATATATATACATACATACATACATATATATATATATATATATATATATATACATATATATATATATATATATATATGTGTGTGTGTGTGTATGCATGTGTGTATGTATATATATATATATATATATATATATATATATATATATATATATATATATGTATAGTTTAATTTTGATTAGAGTATTCCAGATGAATAACGTTCTCAGTAAACCATTTCATCTTATGACGTATGTTACAAATATTTTTTTTTTTACATTTTTGAACTGTGTCTATTGGTTGTTCCTCTTTCCTCAGTATACTTGCACATGGTACTGACAACATCTCGCTGAAGCTTACTGTGTGGCTTATCATTCTGTAAATCCATCCCTATTTTCACTGACCTCTGTTGTGCTTTCTTGTCTTTATTAGCAGCCAACCCATTTAATCCCATATGCACAAACATATAGTTTATTCACTACTGACAGGGCTTTATTTGCTTTGTCTAGTGAGGGAATTGTGGCAGTTATCACAACACTTGTCATATGTCAGTATAAGTACACCAGGTATTAGATTTTAATGTAGACAGCTTATTAGCTGCATACTTGCATGGTTTCATGCAGAGCACATAATTAAGGTAATCTCTTACTGAAGAATAATTTTCTTTTATTAAACATAAAGCTTCTTCCTACAAAGACTGGAGACTGAGTGCTGACATACTTGTAACATCAATCTTCACACTTACAATTTAATACCTATCCTGGATTCAGATGCATTTTCCATTCTTAATACCAGCTAAATGATGGAATGTTTGATCTGCATACCTTTCAACTGTACCTCATTATGAAGAGCAGCCCTCATTTTGACTCTTAAAAAGTCATTGTTCCATGCTGTTCCAGACTGAAAGGGGCTGTCACACATTCATTTTTACATTTTAACTAATATTCATAGTAAATAGTACTGATTTGTATTAATTCATCAAATAATTTCTTGTAAGTATAAACCACTGAATTTTAACAATGTTATGAGCTTCTTCGTTTAATTTTTTTTGTTAGTAAGTGTTCCACATTTTGGTAATTTGTTTCATTATTATAGGCTAACAATCCCAGAGGGCCTTTTTAAGTCTAGCCATGCTTTCCAAGGTGAGAATCAAACCTTATAATGTGTGCCTGCGAGTAGACACCTTAACCATTAGGACAATCCTCTGTTTTAGAGAAAGAAGGTTGAGAGCTATGCTGGTCTGTTGAACGGCAGGCACCTGACTGAAATGTAGAGCTAAATCAAACAGAACTCTTATGGAGTGCTGGACATGAAAACGATGCATTAAATGCTACATGGAGATGCAATGGATGATGGGGGGGGGCTATAAATATGCACTGCTGCATCACACCACAAGAAGGAAACATTTCATGCACCATGCAGTGCATCATGGGAGACATCATGTACTCCCACTGTATCTGTGTACACATCGCACAGAGACACAGAAACACAGGTGATTCATACAAGAATGCATTGGGCTATTCATAAGTTACAGTGAGACACACACTGGATGAAGTGTGCATCCCTTGTATACAGGGATGAGGAATACCATTTAAAAAGATATGCTACTGTGCTAGCCCCATAGTCTATTCATTTGTTAATATCCTGTTACACTACTGCTAAAGACAAGACTGTATCATCAGATATACATATACATCCTCCTATATGTGCTGTGCTCAGACAATAGTGCAAGCTTACACAGGTGGTTATAACATTACCATTATGGGACTATGTAAGACTAGTGAAGCAACTACCAAAGTTGTTCTCACTCTAGAGGTTAGCAGCTATGAAGGGACTGTTAAATAAGTCAAAGCTATCTTGCAACCATCTACCTCCCTATAATCTGTGTGGCAGGCATGTTGCACAGCAGGAGTTGTCATCACATATGTGACCATTTCATGGCATCTACCATACAACAGAAATTCCAGATGCAGATATCATGTATATGTTTTTCTGTCGCTCCATATTTTCTCCATGCCTATTTGTGTGGACTTGCATTGTATCTGATTACCATCCTATACACTTTCACCATTCACTGTACCCGAGTGCTGTGGAAGTCTGTCACTGTGCTTCTAGTGCCCCGCCCTTGGATGAACCGGTGTCTGCACTTACCTCATTCACTCTGTGTAGGGTGGGTCTATATTATAACATCGAAGTCTTACAACTTTGAATGTTATAATATCAAATCCATTAGAGCGAACGCTGGAAATAGAGAAGCTGCAGAACACCGAATACTTTCCTAGGGAAAGTATTCGGAGGGCTGTTTCTGCAGCTTCGCTATTTCCTCGACTGTGGAGCGAAGGTTAAGGACCGGGTTAAGGTAAGTATGCGAACAAAGGTGAGTGTGCAATAGGGACCTTAGGGTTAGGGAGCAGGTAAGGTGAGTGTGCAATAGGGACCTTAGGGTTAGGGAGCAGGTAAGGTGAGTGTGCGACAGGGACTTTAGGGTTAGGGAGCGGGTAAGGTGAGTGTGCGATAGTTAGGGACCTTAGGGTTAAGGTTGGGTTAAGGTAAGTGGATAGCTAGTGGTGTATGCATGGTTTAGTGTAGGGTTTTGTGAAGTGTATGTGTGTGGATTATTTATTTTGGTGTGCTTGTGTTGTGTGTATGTTTGTCGGAACAGCAAATTTTTTTCCTGGGAAAAAATTCGCTATTCTGACTGTTCGGTTTTCTGGTGTTTTGCTCTAATGGGTTTGATATTATAACATTCGAAGTTGTAAGACTTCGATGTTATAATATAGACCCGTGTAGGGCTTTCTTTGTTATTAGCAGTTCCAAAAGAATGCAATGCAGTGCAGGTTTTAGTGGTTTTCTTTGTTATACTGTCACCATTCTGTGAAAGCAATGCACTGCAGGTTTTATTGGTTTACTGCCACCATTCTGTGAATGCAATGCAGTGCAGGCTTTAGTGGTTTCTTTGTTATACTGCCACCATTCTGTAAATGCAATGCAGTGCAGGTTTTAGTGGTTTGTTATACTGCTACCACTCAGGGAATGCAATGCAGAGCAGGTTTTGGTGTTTTTTTTTTTGTTATACCGCTACCATTCTGTGAATGCAATTCAGTGCAGGTTTTAGAGGTTTCTTTATTATACTGCTGCCATTCTGTGAATGCAATGCAGTGCATGTTTTAATGGTTTCTTTGTTATACTGTTACTATTCTGGGAATTGCATGCAACCACTTATACAGGGAACTGTCCTGATTTATGCACTTTGAGCTCACTGTTTCCCTCCACGGTGCAAATGAACATGTTTTAAGCATGCCTATTTGTGCTGTGTTTTATGAATTGAAATCTTTGTTGTTTTGCTCTACACTAACATTTGTGCACTGCTCAAAACACAAACGTGCACATATTTATATCTATATCTATCTATCTATCTATAGATATAGGTTCATTGGTTCATAGGCTAGTACAAGGCTAATGGCCCTTGTGGGCCATTTTAAGCCTAGTCAATTATCCCATTTGAGAATCAAGCCTGGCACCTTCTGTCTATAAGGTAAACCCTCTAACCATAGATATGGTCTTTCACCCAGTATCATCTTTAGTATGTAAAATGTGTGGCAAAAATACAATATTTAGACTTTTTTAATTTTTATTTTTTTCTCATAATGGTACAATCAACAGTTTAGTCATACTTTATTAATTCTTGTAGTTCATTTTATTTGAGAACGAAATAAAGTAAAATACAATTATAGTGTATAATATTATAATATATCAAAAGTTCCAGCTATAGTTTTGACAGTACTACAGAACTCATAAAAGTTATATAGTTGCTGCATATATGACTACAAATAAAGTATATCAGAGCCAATAAACTTGCAGGTATTTATTGGCATTATGTACAAAATTGCATATTTTTATAAATTCATTAGTTAACTATTAACTATATTGATGGCTGCAGATAGCTATTACAGTAATTATCACATTTTGTTTTGGTTTTATAATTAAAGCAGTTTTCAGATCCAGCATTTGAAACGGAAAAAGTTCTGAAGATCTGGGTCATTTATAGATTTATTGTGAATTCCTGCATAAACTGTCTTCAGGAGCTCAGTCTTAAATT
Source organism: Protopterus annectens (assembly GCF_019279795.1). Classification (NCBI taxonomy): domain Eukaryota; kingdom Metazoa; phylum Chordata; order Ceratodontiformes; family Protopteridae; genus Protopterus; species Protopterus annectens. The sequence goes on along the minus strand of NC_056727.1, from coordinate 256,080,480 downwards.
TTCCGTCAAGAATGCTCATGTACTTTTCCAAGCATCCTATAATAACAGAGATAGAACATTTTAGGCATTAACATTATTTTAGGTAAAAAACAAAACAAAATGATTTCACTTAACAAAGCATTACATTTTCATTTTCTAATAGTACATTGTTATTGTAACAAATATTCACAAAAGAAACTGTTATACATTTACAAGAAAAAAAAACCAACTTGACTGGACATATACAGAACTGATACAGCAAAAGAGGTGGGGTTTGGCAGTAGTTCGACTGAAAGACAAAATGTACTGCTTGTATTCTACAACAACTTATGTATTTTAAAAGCCATGCTACTGGCAAAACGTAAAACATTGACTTGCAATACCGTCAAACCAGAATCAGAAATGATCCAGGTCACCTTCTGGAAGAACCAAGGTGAGGGCAGTTTAAGTGCTCACTGGACAGAAATTTACTCTGCATGGCAGGCTTTCTTCAGATTAGTAAAACACTTAATTATAAATATGTGCAATACTTTTGAGGGAAACCATAGATCCTCCTGTTGATATATAGTGTCTGAAAAGAGAAGGAGCCAACCCTTCTGATGTTTTACATATCCTAGAAGCAAAGGATAACAGTGACATTACATTCTGTAACTTGTTCCTTGGTGACAATGTTGTTGCATTCCACATGTTTAATAGTGAAACCTTTGGCTGACAGCTGTACTAATTTTGTTGTTTACCAACACATCCACAGCCTAAGGAATCAAAGGAGCCTCTGCCATGGGATCACTGTTGTAAGAAAAGATGCAGCCGAAATAAATTATTGCAAGCAATCATGATCCAGATAACCAGTCCCAGCAGTGCACCATAAAAGTTATTTTATATGCAATTCATTCTGAGCACATACCTATTCCCATGACTTTTCCATATGCAATCATGTTTGGGGGCAAGCGAGGATCATCATATTTCTCCAGTTTCATTAACAACCGAACAATCTCCCCAGTTATGAAGGCATCATCAAATGTTTGCTCCTGGACTGGTTTTAGAGGAAATCTACAGTAAATATCCACAGCAGCCAGAAGGTCACTCTTTGCCAGCAGGTCAGCCAGTTCAATATAAGCATCGTACACCTAATAAACAAGGTAAGAAAATAAGTTATTAATCAGCTGCACAGATTGAAAACCCTTCTATATATTCACTTTGTTTCTCTCCATTAGTTTAGCTTTTCATAATCAGGCAGAGTTACCTATAATTCTAAAACAAAACTGGAAAATGTTTTTTTAATCTTTTTATTGATTTATAAATTGTTACTAGGTTAAAGAACTGAGGGGCCGTTCTACACCTAGGCAAGTTTTCCCAAAAGAATAATGACATCCTGTATCCAAATAGGACACTGATTGCCAGGCATTTGTAAGTTACCTCTATCCATAAGGGACAGGGGTGCCCTATTCAAAGTTTTACAAATATGCATAAAGAAACATGCACATTTTATAATAATGAGCATATTGCAACAAATTATGGCAGAAAAAAAGGAACATGGAAGTATGGTGGAGAAAATTGTAGCTATTATGTAGCTGTTAAGAGATTCATTACAGTTTGTAAAATATGCAAGAAATGCAACTAATTCTTAGGGCCAGAACATTAATTTTAAAGTCTCAAGAAAGAGATAGCATCTAAAAGCACTAAGCTTAACACTTACAAAACAAAAGGGTCATTTTAACCTACGTTGTTTTGTTGGTAATTATATTTTTTCAACTGAGTGGTAGAAGGATCCTTGTTGCATAAATTCAGTGAAGCCAGGGTCCAATCCTGAGACACCAATGATGCAACATTATTTGGTTTTCTGGTTATATCCTTTCTTCTAACAGTTAGCAAAGTCCATAGCAAATGACACCATATTTTCAGAATTATAGGAAAACATTTGTCCATTAAACAAAAAACACCTGTCAGTTAGTTTATGTTATTTTGATTCAGAAAATATGCATTAGGAAGCCTTTAAAAATTGTGTGTTCACATGTGTCTTTTCCAGATGGGATGAATCCCAGCTAATGTGGGAGAAGACATATAATATCTTTATTAACTTTAGTGGCATTAGAAACTCCTGTATAGGAATTCTCATGAAATATATCCCCCCAGTAAAAAGGAGGATTTGGAGATATTAAAGTAAGAGGTTTGCTCATACCTCTTGTGACGATGGGAGGTGATGCCAGCCGTGCCATAAGAGGGGGCAGTGGATTTGTGGCATGTGCCAGCACAGCTGGCTGGAATTTTGTGGATAGTTATGTGTCATGTATATCAAGCTGATTTGTGCAGTTGCTTGTGCTGAAGATGTGTTTTGGGGTTTGCTTGTGTTGGAATGTATATGCGGTGAGCCCTGCTGGAGGGAGAAGAGATGTACATGCATTGTTGTGGCTCTTTGAATGTATGCATTGTGACAACATAAACTGCAGGTGAAGAGGTTGATCTTAATCACCTAACTTTGTGAGATATATCTGAAAATTAATTGCTTTATGGGTTGGGCCATGGAGACGTTTTCCCACAGTTTTGGATGAAGATGGAGATCCAGTGTCTGCGCTGGAGAGTGGGTTGTGTCTCCTGTGGGAAGAGTGGGGACTATATTACGTCCACAGAAACCCCTTTCAGTGAATGGCTCTCCCACCAAAGGCCATTTCAGCAATTTTTTCCTGGGGAAAAAAACGCTTGGCCGTCATCTGGAATTTGCCCTTTTCCCCAGTGTAGTATGATCCCAGAGTTGGTATAATTAGTTAGGGGGGTGTGGGAGGTACAACCCCCACATTGGTGGGTGTGGGGGGGAGAAGCCCCAACTTTGAAGGTTTTTAAATTTTGTCTGGTTTTAGGTTGGGCAAGCGTTTTCTTCCCCTAGGAAAAAAAATGCTGGAATGGCTGTTTGAAGGATTTAGATTTTACTGGTTATCATTCTGTGAACAGCCATTCACTGAAAGAGGTTTTTGCAGATTTAATATAGACCTGGAAGAGTGAAGTGCTTTTGTGGCTTCCAGCAGCTGAGCCACATCTGAGCGGGGCTATGTATGTGCGTTGCGGCATGTGGGTGCTGGACCCTGGCAGCGTCTGGTGATGAAGGGTAGTGCAGGAGGCAGAGTCAGATGGACAGATGGTGGTGTTTTGGCAGTGGAGGGGACTGAAGTCTCAGGAGCATTCTGTGTTCTCTCTTGGATCTGATGGTAGGGACCACTCACCCATCTTGCCTTGCTCTATTTAGTAAGTAGGAAGAGTAATTCTTTTAGTCAATCAGGAATAGATAGTGAGACTAGTTAAATACTGTTTTTGTATAACTGTGTGACATGTTCCATCGGTGTTGTTTTTAATGTTTCCTATGACTGAGACTCTGGTGTTTACTGTAAATATATATTTAGTATTTTCTTGTTCTCTTATTGTTTTTTGTTAAATGTGTTTGAACTTTTCATTGATGCTAGTCCTTTTTGGAGAACGTTTGAGCTTTGGGAGTGTTTGCATGTATTTGTTTGGTGGTGACTGTGGTCGTTCCTGAGGCCTGGATGTTTGGTCAACATTGTCATTTGTATTGGTGTTGATTTTGTTTGGTGTGGTTGCGTACCCTTGTGAGTGCCTTAAAGTGGCTGGCAGGGGTTCTGATGGCAATGATATCCTTATATTTTAGGCAGAAGGGGGCACAGCAGGTGAATCTGTGCCAGCCTTTCCCAAGTGTGTGTATGTGTGTGTGTGTGTGTGTGTGTGTGTGTGTGTGTGTGTGTGTGTGTGTGTGTGTGTGTGTGTGTGTGTGTGTGTGTGTGTGTGTGTGTGCACATGCGCATGCATGCAAATCAAATCTCAAAGAGTGTGTGTGTGTCAGCTGCTTGGAGCAGGGACACAAGGCACTGGTTTCACATAGAGGGTGGTGGAGGACTTGGCTTGGAAGCCCAGCTAAGGAATCAACTCTAAAACTGTGACAATGGGGAGTCTTACTGGGGGTCTGAAAAGAGAGACATAAACCAGTACTGATCAAATGGCACACAGTGGATGGACCATACATGCTTTTACTGTGGCTTCAATTTCAGGAGTGAAATATTCAAAAGTGAAGTATTTCATTTGCCTCTTATTTTTAATTCTAGTTAATTCTAGTAAAAAAAAACATATTTAAGATAGTTCATATTGTGAACAAGTGACTGGAATTCAGATAACATATCTGAGTGATACTTGTATTTAGTAGGTAGTATTGTTTTAAAAGTTAATGGAGTACTAAATAAATAAGCAAATAGTTGAATGGTGTCACAGAGCACATGTAAATAACTATCCAGGTCTGTAAGACAAAGTAGAAAATCATCAATGCATAAGACTAGTTTACATTGCTAATAAGTTTACATTGCTGATTTGCTCTGAGCTTTGTGTTCTACATCTCTTTGTTTTCTCTTATTGGTTATGCCATAGACTCAGCTGTCAGTGCAATGACTACAGTAATGAAAGGAATCCCTTTCACACATTTTCTGTTTCTTGTGAGGCAGATCTTTATGAACATGGACTTGAAAGACCTGAACTACGAAGTATGACTGGAGGCTTTATCTCTGTACTCAGTTTCATACAGACTTTTTGGTGCAACCTCTGCCTTGCTCATGGGGATGTAGGGGTCCAGTAGTCCAATAACTCTTATCTTCATAAACAAAAAAAAATCCAACTAACACTAGGGCCAGAGATATAAATCAACTCCAACAAATAAATAAGACAAGGAGGAGGGATTGATATGTCACCAGGCACTTGATGCACCAGCTATGGCTGTGCTACAGTGTATGGAAATAGTAAAACCATATAACAATATAGTCTGGAATGTGCATATAACAGTGGCAGTATGAAAGATATAGTTATGTATCATCATCATCATCATCATCATCATCAACAATCCCCTTATTCCCATTTTCTACATGGGATCAGGGTGTCGTGTCAACTGTCACCATCTTTCTTGATTCAATGCGACTCTCTCACACAATCTGTCCACCTCTTTGCTGGACACCATCTTGTTGCCTTCTTCCTTTCTGTCTCAAATATTCTTCATCAGAATATCTTCTGCTTTTCTGCACATGTGCCCAAACCACTGTAATATGTTCTCTTTGACCTTCTCTGTGATTGGAGCTACTTTGGCTTTTGCTCTGATACCCTCATTTATTTGTCTGTGTCACAGTGAGCATCTTCTCAGCTGTCTCAGTCACTTCATCTCTTTCACCTCTAGCTTCCTCAACTGCTCTGTCTTTACTGCCCAAGTTTCTCCATCATAAAGTAGCACTGGTTGCACTACTGCTTTGTACATCTTATTTTTCAGCTTCTTTGACATCTTCTCTCATACTCTATGCCAGTTGGTTACAGACCCTCTGATTCTAGCTTTGACCTCCTCATTCAGAATACCCTTATCCTTTACCATTCCTCACAGATACTTGAAGCTATTAACCTGTTCCATTATTTTCTATCTTAATTTTTAAGCTCCTTCTTTTTTCCCCATTTGTTGCCATTACAACTGTCTTATCTGTACTCAGTTTCATCCCATGTACCTTCAGTTTTGCATTCCATTCCCCTAACCTTGGCTGAAGTCCTTGTTTAGAGTCAGTTTGGAATGCCAAATTGTCTGCAAACAGCAACTTTGTTGATCTGGCCTTCCAAAATGTTTTGATGTAGTCCATCACCACTATGAGCAGCAGTGGGCTCAGAGCAGAACCCAGATGCATATGCCTTGTTCTTTGTTATTGCAACCCTCTCCCACTGGAAACCCCTCTGTGAGATTGAACACTGTTCATACTTGAGTCATTGGGACCTTGTATATAGCCTGCACTAATTCTAACAATGTTTTTAGGACTTTGAACCACCGCAGTACTGCTCAAATCAGCTTTCTTGGGATCTTGCAAATGGCTTCTCCAAGTCTAGGAATGCCCAGCTGGATTCTTTCCTCATCTCTAGCTTCTTCTCAACTATCTGTCTCACTGGAAAGATTGGGTCAGTTGTGCTGCATCCTGATCTGAATCCCAGTTTCTCATCTCCCATCTTACTTTCTACTACTCTGCATATTTGTTTATCAATCACCCTGTCCTGAGCTTTCATGAAATGTGACAGGATTTTGATGAGTCTGTTCTGCCCAGAGTTGTGGACGTCCCCTTTGTTTTTGTACACTGGCACTAGTATGCTTATTCTCCAGTCACTTGGGCTATGTCTTTTTATCCATACTGCTATGAGTACCCTCAGGAGCTATTTCTCCCCTAACTCACCCAACATCTTGATCGTAACTGCTGTGACCTCATATGAGCCTGCCGCTTTCCCTGACTTCAGTTTCCTTAGTGCTGTTCTTACTTCTTCTAGGGTGGGCTCCTCCTTTTGTTTCATCATAGGCAGTAAAGTTTCTGTGGGGTTTTCTTCATTCAGAAGCTGCTGAAAGTACTTCTTATCTGCCTTTGATTACCTGTGGGCTGGTGAGCAGGTTGTTAACTGACATCCCTTACAAAGGGTGTCTGACTGTCTTCTTTATCTTTCTGTCTTTGTCTTGCAGGCTGATAGAGTTTCTTTGTACCATCTATCAAGTCACTTTCTAGAAGCTGGTAGAGTGCCTCTGATGCCTTGATCTTTGCTATTGCAGTTCATCTCTTGCTGTTTTGCTAGCCAACCAGTATTCCTTCTTTCTTTTGATGTCTTCCTGGACTTCCGCATTCCACCACCAGCTTTTTCTTATGTACCTTATTTTCATATCAGGCTTGGCCACATACCTATTCTGCAATTCTCACACATGCTGTTTTGAGGCACTACCATTCTTTAACTCCACCCATTTCCTCATCTTTCTGAGGTGCTACAGCCCTGCATAATTCCATGCACTCTTGTGCTTTCTCTCCAGTCAACTTCCAGGTCTACAGCCAAGTCTCTGTTGACCTTAGAGCCTTCTCTGACCACTGACTGCAGCTGATTGTGGCAGCCAGTGGTTTATGCTGTGGATCAACTGTAATCACTGATTCTACCCCAGTAGACGTACTAAGAGGAAGTCTACCAGAGTTGCACGTATTTAAAATATTTCACCGACTTTGGTTAACAATGCATGTGGCTGACAGTTGTGTGATAAGGAATAACGACAATATGCTCCTTCCTCATGGATTGTACGATCTTGGAGTTAGTTTATATATATATATATATAGATATAGATATAGATATATATATATATATATATATATATATATATATATATATATATATATATATAAATAAGTAGCATGGGATGTGGGGGCTTGCAAAAACAAGTGTTTTCTTTAATTCATGTTTCAAGGAGTAATATCAGAGCATGTGAAGAAGGTATTAATGTTTTATGATTCAGTGTTGCTCTGTCTATGTTAAGGATGTTATACAATGCCAAATCAACTATTACCACAAGGTTTTTATACATATATATATATATATTAAAAAAAAAAAATATATATATATATATATATATATATATATATATATATATCTATATATATATATATATATATATATATATATATATATATATATATATATATATATATATATATGGGTTCACTACACATAACCGAAAGTTCAGATGACCGAAGCCCATTTGACTGAGACCAAATGACCGAAAGTTAATTTGACCGAAAAGCAGCACTGGCAGGTATATGCCTTGTTCTCCACTGTAGTGCGACCCTGGAGTGAGAATATAAAGTTAGGGGGGGTGTGGGGGGGCTATTGTGCAACCAGTTTTTACTGATTTTATATGTTTTAATGTATTTTTAATGGATACACATGTATGTAATAGTGCATAAACTGCAATTATGTGGGGGTTTTTCCCCCACACTCCCAATGTGGGGAGGCTGTGCCCCCCCTAACTTTATATTCTCACTCCAGGGTCACACTACAGTGGGGAACAGGGCTTATACCTGCCAGTGCTGTTTTTTGGTCAAATGAGTTTTTGGTCATATGGGTTTTCGGTCAAATGAACTTTCGGTCATTTGGTCTCAGTCAAATGGGCTTCGGTCATATGAACTTTCAGTCATATGTAGTGAACCCATATATATATATATATATATATATATATATATATATATATATATATATATATATATATATATATATTTATACACACACACACACACACACACACACACACACACACACACACACACACACACACACACACACACACACACACACACACACACACACACACACACACACACACACACTTTGCATTCAGCTCTTTGGCATAGAAGGATAAAACCCTGACTATAACTCAGATGTTTGGAGTTCAATTAGTGACTCATTCACTGAAAGATCCAGGCCAGAAGTCTGAACAATAAATTGCCTGATCTTGAAGCACTCCTGCATTTGGAATGTTTGTGCAGTTACTGAGCCTTGGTTTTCAATGTAAAGACAGCACTCCCTCTATACCTGGGTTTTATGCTTTTCATATCCTCAGACTCGATGACAAACGCGGTGGAGTCTCCTTACTTGTCACAAAACATATTACCTCTAGACAGATCCCTGGGGACCCACAAACTGATCTACAGATCACTCTAGATAGTATTGGCTTGTTATAAAGTATCTTCTTTGTCTTGATGACCATGTAAAATTTCTCAGTGCTCTAAATGATCTCCCTGTTAACGAGAACTCAATTTTTGTGTGATTTTAACTGCCTCTCAATAAACTGGGACACTTATGCCTCCAATGTAGGATCAGCCAAAACAAAATCACAGGCTTAATAAATAAAAATTCCCTTGAGTAACTGGCAAATAAATTAACTAGAGGGTACACAATTCTTGTCCTGACACCTACAAATGTGGCCACCTCTTGCACTATTCTTCTGGTATCTTCTCCCCCATTGACATCTGACCACAAACTTGTGACCTTCTCTAAACTCCTAAAAGCACCTGCACCAAAGCCCACTGAATTTAAAGACTGCAAACATGCCAATCTTGCCCTACTCGAGGAATTCTACACCCATTTAGGAAAATGCGTAGTACTAGCAGTCCTGACCACAGCCAAGTGTCATGATAAATTAAAAAATAAACCACCCCAGTAGTCCACTATCATGAATAAACTCTGCGACAAAAGAAAAAAATACTTAGATTACATAGCAGATCCCAAACCCCTCTTCTGGAGGAAAATATAAAATCATTTAAAAAAAAAAAAAGAGAAGAAAGCCTCTGGCACCAAACGTAATTACAAATTATTCTTTAGCTATGTTAGGAAATTAAGAAACAGTACCCTACATTGTTGTCAACTTACTCAAAAGACCCAACAGACATTGCCAATATCCTTGCAGTTTCAGTGACAACTTCACTCCTGAAGCTTCTATCCAAAGCCCTGAAATACTTTAATCCCTTGCTCCTCAATTATCTCTAAAGATCATTTACTGAACGTGCTGAGATCATAAATAGTTTCTTCATTGGACCTGACAATATACCTGATTGCTTAATTAATAGTGTTAAACAAGCCTTTACAGATACACTCTTTAAAATGCGCAACCTACATTTATGTATTGATTTCATCCTTCATAAATGGCACACTCTGGTTATGATGCCCCTCCATAAGGGTGGCCTTATAATTGACCTAGATAATTACATACCTATGAGTCTTAAAAGCCTCATCTACAAAGCCATGAAACATATAACCATCCTCATAAATTACGATATCAAGAATCTTATTCAACTTGACCCCCATCGATTTGACTTTGTGAATGGCAGATCCTGTTTATTTAATCTGGTAAACATCTTAGAAATAGAGGCTGTAGACTGTGTTTATCAAAAATATACAATGCATATCTTGACCTGCTCAAGGCCTTCAATGACATTCCCCATGCTGGCATCATATAGAAACAAAATGCTTTAAAGGTTGGCACTAATGCAGTAAGATGGATCATACACTGGCTACAAGACAGAATCCACACAGTGTGAGTTGTAGGTGCCTCACCAGAAAGTATAACATTAACAAGTGATATCACTCAGATCTCAGTGCTGGGACCTCTCCTTTTTGATCTTTATTTCTCAGATCTCAGAACAGACAGCCAAAACCCCTGACTAATAAAGTTTGCAGATGAATGCAAACTGAGAGTTAAGTCACCCCTTGACAGCCAAACCTTCCTGAATAAACTCTCCCTAGTAAATTCTTGGTGTACTTAAAATGGGCCCAAACTAAATGCTAAAAAGTGTAGTGCCATCACTTTAGTAAACAATCCATCCCTTTATTATACTATATAGACAACACACCACAACAAAACAATAATGTAGTCAGGTACCTAGACTTGGGTTGATAAGTCCCTCTGTTCTGATCATAATATGACAGCAGCTGTCTGGAAATACTTTTATTTAGAACAGCAAATTGCCAAAGGAATATCATGGACTAAAGAGATAATCACTCCCTTATACTCAGCATTGATCAGACTAATTATTGGTAGAATGCCCCCTATGGGATTTGTTCATAGGTTCATACTAGGCTATCTGCTCTAGGGCATTTATAAACCTAGCCAGAGAGTGTGTGTGTGGCTTTCGCCACCCCTTGGAATGAGAATACTGTGCCCATTTAGGGTTTAGTTTACTGTGCCTCTGTCTGGTAGTGACACAGAGATGACCCCCGGGGTAAACCTACAATCTCCCATCCACTCGTCAAGATTTCTCTTGAAGAGAGTCAGTGAGGGGCTGTGCCTAACATGGACTGGGATTCTGTTCCAGAGTGTAGGGAGCCTCTGGGTTATGAATCTGTCCCTCCAGCACGTCCTATTTATTTCTGTGTTGAGGTTCAAATCTCTTGCTCTCGTGGCTCTGGTGGATTTGGATTTTCTGAGGTGGAGCATGTCCATTAATTCCGGATTGGACATGGCTTTGTACGTCAGGCATAGATCGCCTCTGAGTAGGCGGTATGCAATTCAATAGAGCTGGAGTTTCTTCAGCTGGGCAGCATATGACATATGTTTGAGACCCTTGATCCTCTTGGTGAGGTACTTTTGGAGTCTTTCTAACTGCTGCAGGTGTCGGGTAAGGTACATCCCAAATGGGGCATTGTACTCAATTATCCTTTCATGATAAGGTGGGTAATATAGAAGGTCTTCCTAACCACCTTGGCAATGTGAGTGTCAAATGAGAGATTACTGTCAACTTGGGTCCCTAGGTCCCTGATTATTTCTTCCGTACCTAATGGATTACCACCTATGTGGTAATTTGTGGGTACTTTGTTTTTCCCAAAGGGTATGACTATACATTTTTTGGCATTCAGTTTAAAGCCATGGCTCTGGCACCAGTTATCCATTTCTATGAGGCCTTTCTGAAGGATGCTTGTGTCCACTGGAGTATCAATTATGACGCCCAGTTTGCAGTCATCTGCGAACTTTGTCAGCCACAATCCTCCTATGTTTGCTTGCACCTTGGAAAAATAAATGTCTAACAAGAGGGGTCCCAGGACCGAGCCCTGTGGGACACCACTTGTGTGCTTAGAGTCTGACAAGGCTTCAGCAATTCTGACCTTGTGAGTTCTGTCCTTGAGCCAGTTTGCAACCCATCTTATGACATATGGGTTTACATTTAAGCTGGTGAGCTTGTCTATGATGCCCAAGTGGGGTATTGTGTTGAAGGCTTTTGCAAGATCAAGGTAGGCTGTGTGAACTGCCTTACCCTCATCAATGGCCTTAGTGACTGTTTCAAAAAAGTCGACCAGGTTCAAAAGGCAGGATCTGCCCTTGACAAAGCCGAATTGGGTAGGATCCAGTGTCTGTAGGTCCCCAATGTCTTTGTTTATGAGTTCCATAATGATCCTCTCCATAGCTTTGCAGACCAGGCTTGTCAAGCTTATGGGGCGGTAATTTCCAGGGTCCATAGAAGCACCTCCTTTGTGGAGTGGGACCACTGTTGCTGTATGCCATTCTTTGGGTACGTATCCTGTAGTAAGGCTAAGATTAAACAGCAGCCTTATGTGCGGGTTTAGTTCCTCTTGGAGTTCATGTAGCACACAACCCAGGACACCGTCTGGTCCCATTGATGCTGTGTTTTTAGCTTTGGAGATGGCGGCTCTCACCTGGGCATCTGAGATGTCAGGAAGGCTACACTCTGCTGGGATAGATATTTCTCCTTTTGTCTCACTAAACATATCAAGCACTACAAAAGCCATCCTCTCAAAGGTTCCTTACCCAAAAGGTCATGGGCCTGAAGTCCTTGAGTTATCAAGAGAAGTTGGAAACTTTATCCCTTTTTTAGTGTCTTATAAATTTTTGAGGGGAGATCTCTGACTTACCACGCCATTACAGATCTGGTTGTTCTGAATCTCCTATATCTCTGCAAGTCTAGCAGCTTTACCAGTATTAGAACCTGGGACCCAAATAATCACCAACAGATAAAACATGGTGGAGGGACAGGTTTATAACACACCACCTCCCAAACCTCTGGAATAAACTTCATCTGCATGTTGAGCAGTGCTATTTACTATCTTTTAAACATAAACACAAGACTGCCACCAAAGCTTTAGAACTCACTTGTCTTGCACAAAACAGATCCAAAATAAAAGGCAAAACACCAGGACTTGGAGATGGCTGTAGAATCCAGTATAAAAATCTTTATTCGACACAAGCGCTTTCGTGGGTAACCCCACTTCTTCAGATGTCTAATACATTTTAAAACAGCTCTTGGTTTAAATATCCTCTTGAAACACATGATTAAAACCAACTAATACATTGTTCTGGTGTGAACAAGCACTTTCAATTTAAAATAACATTCTACAAGGTACATGCCATTGACTAAACTAGAAATCTGAATGTATATGTATACACTTCTAAAAGCCTATTTATAAAGTATCTAAATTGTAATTCAAATTTCCATAACATTTCAGTTTGCAATCACAAGCACAGAATGTATTTGCACATATTTACATTTTCCACTTATGTTCTCCAAAACACATACAAGCCTGTAACAAGAAGTCAGTAATTTTTCATACAAACAATACCACAGCACATATTGCCTAAAAAGCTGCCTAGAGTTTAACTTAGGACATTTCATTTTACAATCACAAATGAAGAATATAGCTGCACATTTACATTTTCCACTTATGTTCTCCAAAACACACGCAAGCCTATAACAAGAAGTCAGTTATTTATCATACAAACAATTTCACAACACATCTTACCTAAAAAGCTGCACACACACACACACACACACACACACACACACACACACACACACACACACACACACACACACACACACACACACATAAATACACAAATCTACTCTGGGATTGACTAGTATGGCCCTCCTGGATATAGGAGGTGTGGCCTGAGGGAGGTTACTGGCAAGGTATAAGTGGTCATAAAAACTCAATGGATTATCTATGAATCTAGGAATCTGTGAATTTTAAGGGGGGATAGGAGTGAATGGACAATGTCAACTCACTCATCTTGGAAATAGGGAGAGTTGGTTCCATTCAGCTGATCACCACTTTGCAAGCAGAAGGCTGTCAGGGTCAGAAACACCCAAGACCAGGGATTTGAGTTTGGTGCTGCCAAAATGGAGAAGGTAGCTTTCATTGCTACATTTGGTAATGTGCATGTACACAAAGAAGACATAGCAGTTCCCTGTGGTGATGCATGTGTTCATATCACAACTTGGCTGAAGTTAGGGCTTAAAAAATATCATGGACATCCAAATTACTGAAAGCTTTGCGGTTAGTCATAGACATGTGGGAAGAAGAGACAGCACTAGGGGCTGAGTTAGGGAGATGATCTATAATTAGACTGTCCCTCCCCATTAGGTCCCTTGAGCTGCTAGTGTGGAATTTCTGTAAGGGGTTGTGCCACAGAAGGCATGTGATCCTTAGATGGCCATAGTATTAAACAACTTCCAATGCTGCCTGAATAATGGCTCCTTCCAGCTTGTTCTTTCCTGAATAAGTGGTCTCATTTTCACCAATAAGGAAAAAAATGGACTCATGGGAGGGGGGGGTCATAACTCTCAGCCTCTTAGTGCAAAAAATCTGGACAAAGCCAAAAATAATGGGGGGCAATGCCCCCAAAATAGGGACAATTTTTAAATATTGCTCTTATAAACTTAGAAATTTGCTAGAAGAAAAGGTCTTGTGTTACCATGCATTTTCTGAAGGATATGAAGTCTGAAACTCAAATTCCTGTCATTATTTAGTGAATTCAGTCCTCACTGATTTGCCACAAAAATCCAGAAAACCAAAAATTTTATGAGGAACGGATCAAAAATATGAGGCAAAAATTTGGATATTCTTTGAAAATCTGGATAGTTGAGAGGTATGGAGAGGGTAATGGCCAGTAGGTGAGGAGGCAGTCATCAACTAGGAAAGAAAATAAATACATTTTGCAATCAACTAAAGTAGACCAACAATGTATTATTTAATGACATTGATGTGAGGTTGTCAGTGCAATTAACTTTATATCCCCTAAGAAAAAAAATATATACATTCAAATTTAAACCCATATTTATTAATCTGTTTAAAACATAAGCACAAATAAAAATCTGTGCAAATGACTTTATTTTACCGACTGAGAAAAAATGCTACTATATTCAAATTCAAATCCATATTTATTAATGTGTTTAAAGCCAAAGCAGAATAAAATAAAACACAGTAAATTAATAAAATATACAAGTATATAACTCTTCATAGTCCAAATTTGGAATACATGGCAGATCATTAAATTTTATAGATCAAATTATTAAAACAGGGTTTAAGGGACTTCTAAAAGCCAACTAGTGATGGGGAATCCTATAGACCGTTACGTATGAGCGCCAGAAGAACATCACCTGGAATGAGAAGGAACAAAGACTTGAAGAATCCAGACACATCTTAGTAATATTTAGCAGCCCCATAGTGCCACAGCACAGGACTCTGTTCACTTTGTATAGAACTAGGAGTTTATTTTTATTTTATATATTTAGTTTGTTTACCAGGGTAGTTGACTGATCCACTTTGGACCCATTTGAGCTACAGCCCAGAACTGCACTGGAATATTGAAAGGGTAGCAGAACAGTATAACAACCACTGGTTACAATAAACAACTATAGTTATAATACAAATCAGAACAAGTTTAGCATTTAAGAGTACATGCTGGAGATATACACATGCATCACAGAGAATACTACTTCCTTGCAATTATCTTCCTCCCAACATAAAGCAAAACACTTCTCTTACACTATTCATAGGTAATCTGGATGAACAGATGGGTAACTGCAAATTCACCCCTGGTTCAGCACTCTTGTCTTTCAAGGATAGGGGCAATATATAAATGTCCTGCTTGTCTCTTAAAATATTTGTACATAAAATATAAGGGCTAAAAACTACATGGGAATGTATAGCTAGCCTTTAAAAGACCCTCACGGATAATCAGCTTAGTAAGTACCTACAAACCTATGACAGTTCACTCAGGTAGGGTGATCCAGATAGTGTAGTCCTATATTTTTATTTATTTATTTGTAAACTGAATGAAATGGACTGGTAAATGCCATGACACTGTCCAGGTGAAAAGTACAACAATCTTTCATTGATAGAAAGCATAATGTTCATCTGGCCTAAACTTAAAGTTAAAAAAAACTGCCATGCCATCACCATCTATACTTAAGTCTTTGTCCTGTCCTCCTGAATCCATAATGGTTGGCGACAAACTAAGGCTACAAAGAACCAGGTGAGCAGGATGTACAAATGCTAAGGTCAACAAGAAAAGTGAAGATCTCATAGACCTATTAGAGGCTCAGAAAACTCATCAAGACTTGTACTGGACTCTGAAAAGAACCAGTAGAATGTAGGAAGACACTGGTCAACAGTTACAGGACTGACATTTCTGCATTTCACAAGTTCAGGTCAGGGTGAGAAGTAACTGGTGTAATTTAAGTCAGGAATGAACTTCATGGTCATCTGATGAAAAGACTGTTTCTACCACCAAGTTCCCAGGTTCATAGGTGTGTACTAGGCTAATGATCAGTG
Source organism: Protopterus annectens (assembly GCF_019279795.1). Classification (NCBI taxonomy): domain Eukaryota; kingdom Metazoa; phylum Chordata; order Ceratodontiformes; family Protopteridae; genus Protopterus; species Protopterus annectens. The sequence goes on along the minus strand of NC_056727.1, from coordinate 256,064,568 downwards.
CGGCTGCTTAAGTCTAGTCATGCATCCCACATCTCTAATAAGTTCTGGTACCCTTGGTAATATAAACATGTACTTGGGAGATGCAACCTTTACAAGCAGGGGCCTGGGAGGTGAACCATTTAGAAGCTGCCTGTGTCCATTAGAAACCTAGGTGCGAAACCAGGGAGAATTTTAGGCTGCCCATCCAGCTGTCCACGTTAGGCCTGAAATGGGTTAGGGAGGAACTGTGCTTCACACGGATGGGCAGCCTGTACCATAGAAGGGGTAGTCTCTGGGATAAATACCTGTCTCTCCAGGAGGACCTATTTATATCACAGGCAAGGTTTAAGTCTTTAGAACTGGTAATTCTGGTGCTGTTTCTTTTGCAGATATGAAGGCGGCCCATTAGAGTGAGGACTGAAGATGCCTTGTATACCAAGCATAGATCTCTTACTGAACTCTCTCACTGAACTGGAACATCAAGTCCAAAGTGTGTCTTAAAGATGGGGAATGTTTTCATCTGAAGTTGCATACCTGCATGACACAGAGAACATCATGTCATGGCTATAGAATTTTGGTGGGCATAAATGTTGAAGTCACCCATACAAAGCAGTTTAGGGATACCAACAACAAACCCTACAGGAGCAACACAACTAAGTGGATGGTAGATGAGGAGGAAACCTTACCTTGCTTCTGTATTCATTTATTTAAAGAAATTGGTATTCCTGCTCGGTTTCTGGGTTGTATGCAGAGGTGAACCAAAACAAATGATCCCACTAACCCTGATCCTGTCATTTCTCGGACACTGAGCCATATAGAACCCAATGGGGTTCATAGCAGCAGCCACATATGTACCAAAGTAGGATCAAACCGGGTCACTATGAAAAATGCCAAGTCCGTATCTTAAAGGAAGTTAGAGATAACACCTGGCACATTTCAGCTGGACCTGTTATTGGAATACAATACCTTGTGAGGGACTACTGAAGACCAGAGTTCCAAAATCATGTCTGGGATGTTTTCACATATTCCTGTGCAGTTTGCACAGCTCTGAAACATGAGATATTATGGTCCATTTCACTGCAGGATGATGTCTTCGGAGGAAAACAGTGACTAAAACCCAGTTTGTGGGTTCACCTAATTATCCCTCCCCTCTCATATTCCCGCCTTCCCCTATTATATCATCTCATTATATACATTCTTCAACAAGCACAAATAATGTCAACAAGAAGCACAGAAGGATGAAAAAAGTGATGATCCAAGATGAGGCTCCTAGAGTAGTAAATGTGACCCTGAGCCATATAAATATAAAAACATAAAAAAATTCCAATAGATCTGCAACAGCAAGAAAGACAGATATTCAAAATGAAAACTGAGTAAATCAGTAACAAATGAATAAGGATATAAAACTGAGAACAAAAATAAATGTTTCTCACATCCATCCATCTATTCACAACCTATTTTTCCCATTTTTGCAGATGGGGTTGAGGAATCACTTCAACAGTGGTAGTCATCTAGAGCCAAGGTTTACACTGCCGGGTGGCTAGCTCTGCCATGGAAATGTTTCCCAAATAACTAATACAAAATAATCATTTAAATGTTCAGAAGCAGACAGCAATAACATTTACATCAAGCAACATTCAAGATAAATCAAAACAATGAAACTATATGTATAAAAATAAAATAGGATACTTACCTTTTGGTTCTAGTATGAAGTAGGATTGTAAAACAGAACAGCAATCAGATTCTTTAAAGACTATTATTAACTGGACACTAGTGAAATTAAATTAAAAGAACTTCAGATGATCATGGGAGTTACGAGGTAACCACATCCCATATCCATAGCCATGTCTGTGGGTCAATTAAATAAATAAATGTTCAATAATGAAGAACAATAATAATAATCAGCACATTAAGCTATATAAATACTAACAAGGTTAATAATGCTTAAAAACTTCTGTAAGATCAAAGCAATGCGAACATTTTCAAAAATGTATTATTTAAAAGGTAATAGGTTCATAGGTTCATACTAGGCTAACTGCCCTAGGGCATTTATAAGCCTAGCCAGAATGTGTTTGGCTTTCGCCACCCATTTTAAATAAATTTTGCTATGCCTTTTTTCGAGGTTAGTATACTGTGCCTCTGTCTAACAGTGACACAGAATTGATACCCGGGTTAAACCTACGATCTCCCATACACTCATCAAGATTCCTCTTGAAGAGAGTCAATGAGGGACTCTGCCTAACCTGGACTGGGATTTTATTCCAGAGTGAAGGGAGCCTCTGGGTTATGAATCTGTCCCTCCAGCATGTCCTATTTATCTCAGTGCTGAGGTTCAAGTCTCTCGAGCGCGTAGCTGGATGGGATTTGGATTTTCTGAGGTGCAGCATGTCCATTAATTCCGGGTTGGACATGGCTTTATACGTCAGGCACAGATTGCCCCTGAACAGGTGGTATGCCACTGAGTAGAGCTGTAGTTTCTTTAACCGGGAAGCATATGGCATCTGTTTGAGCCCTTTGATTCTCTTGGTGAGGTACTTTTGGGGTCTTTCCAGTTGCTGCAGGTGTCTGGTAAGGTACATCCCAAAAAGGACATTGTACTCAATTATGGACCTGATGAGGGATGAGTAAAGAGGCACGATGACCTCCCCTGATCTAGATGTGAATCCCTTCATGATTAGGTGGGCTATATAAAATGTTTTTCTAACCACTTTGGCCACGTGGTTGTCAAATGAGAGACTGCTGTCAGCTTGGGTCCCCAGGTCCCTAATTACTTCTTCCGTACTTAATGGATTACCACCTATGTGGTAATTTGTGGGCACTTCGTTTTTTCCAGAGGGGATGACTATACACTTTTTGGCGTTTAGCTTGAGGCCATGGCTCTGGCATCATTTGTCTGTTTCTATGAGGCCCTTCTGGAGGATGCTTGTGTCGGCTGGAGAGTTGATTATGGCGCCCAGTTTGCAGTCATCTGCGAACTTGGTCAGCCACAGTCCTTCCGTGTTGGCCTGTACCTCCAAGAAATATATACCGAACAAGAGAGGTCCCACGACTGAGCCTTGTGGGATGCCACTTGTAACTGGTTTTGAGTCTGACATGGCTCCAGCAATTCTAACCATGTGGGTTCTGTCCTTGAGCTAGTTTGCAACCCATCTAGTGACATAGGCGTTTATATTTAAGCTGGTGAGCTTATCTATAATGCTCAAGTGGGGTATTGTATCGAAGGCTTTGGCGGGAGGTAGGCTGTGTGGACCACCTTCCCCTCATCAATGGCCTTGGTGACTGTTTCAAAGAAATCAACCAGGTTTAAGAGGCAGGATCTGCCCTTAACAAAGCCGAACTGGGTAGGATCCAGTGTCTGTAGGTCCCCAATATCTTTATTTATGAGGTCCATGATGATCCTTTCCATAGCTTTGCAGACCAAACTAATCAGGCTTATGGGGCGATAGTTTCCAGGATCCGTTGAGGCACCACCTTTGTGGAGAGGGACCACTGTTGCTGTACGCCACTCTTTGGGTACATATCCTGTAGTAAGGCTGAGATTGAACAGTAGTTTTATGTTTGGGTTTAGCTCTTCTTGGAGTACATGTAGGACGCAGCCCGTGACACCGTCTGGTCCCATTGATGCTGTGTTTTATGCTTTGGAGAGGGCGGCTCTTACCTGAGCATCTGAGATGTCAGGGGGGCAGCACTCTGCTGGGATAGATATTTGCCCTTTTGGTGGGGAGAGAAGTTTGCACTGAACCTGTCAGCTAGGATGTTGGCAATGTCTGTGGGTTTGGTGTATTTTTTGTCATTTTGGACTAATTCTGAACATATCTGGGAATGCCCACCCAGGTTCCTAACATAACTAAAGAAAGCCTTGTGATTATCCTTAGTGTCCTGTGCAATTATTCTCTCTAAGCTGACCTTAGACGATTTTATGAGTGCCCGTAGTTTTTTGCTAATACTGATCAGTGATGCCTTCCCTTTTTGGGATTTTTCTCTATCATTTAGTAGCTTCCTCCTTCTATTGTATAGTTTATTTATGGCTGGGGTCCACCAGACAGGACGTCTGCCTTTGGTGGATTGGGTCTTGGTTTTATTTGGGATTGCATGATCCATGCATTCCTGAAGGTGTTCATAGAATGCATTTATAAAGGATTCTGCGGTCTGGGCCGTATTTTCCACAGGCCCGGAGGCTTTGAAGGATTCCACCTCGGTTTAGACGAGTGTGAAATTTGCTTTAGAGAAGTTTTTCACTGTGGTTTTCTGGGCAGGAGGTGGGGTCGGGATGTGAATATCCAGTGAGATTAGTTTATGGTCTGATCTTACCAGTGAGGAATACACTTCTGGTCTGGAGCATAGAGTCCCCGTGTTGGGTTTAAAAATAAAACATGCTAAAATGAATTAGTAAAAAAACTATAGAAAATCATTCAACAAATGCAGCCCTGTAGTTTAGCCAAGGCTGAATGGAGATGTGCTCATTTAATCCTGGGGGATAAGCAGTATGTAACCTTAGTTGACATTTAATTTCTTTTATTCAAGTAATGTGTTAATATCTCCCCCTCTTGGATTTGCTATTATCTTATCTAATATAGCAAATTAAAACTTTGTAAATTGTGAGCACAATTTGGAGTTTGAAAAGAGCGTTATTTTCATTTTGCCTCTCTATCATAATAATGTTCATATATCCTTTTGTGGAGGCATCTCTCCATCTTTCCAGCATAAAAACTAGAGCATCCCAAATACTTAGCTAAATAAATTATTGCCTTGATCTGACAATTCCCTTTTACGAAACACACAACTGCACCCAATCCATTATCTGATATCATACCACTTGATTCCAATCAGTAACAACTAAATGAAAACTCCAGCCAAGCTAGAACTTCCACTGAGTGACCTCTCAAACCTCTTGTATCAGAGGTAAATGGGATATATGCAAATGACCCCTATGAACATCAGGTGTTTCAGCTATATGGCAATTCTGAATGCCCATGACTTATTTCTTTTTAAGTCATTACAATGGAAAATTTCAGCCCAGTATAGCCAAACCCCTCTTGCTGTGGATATGCATATTTCAGCCTTGTTGTGACATCATCAGCACAGCACAGACAGAGCGTTTGATGAATCATAAGAAACACAGGGCAGTTATATCCAGCTGATGTCCATTACCATTAGGGTGACTGCAAAATATCTCAGCTAATAAACTAAAACAAAGAGTGAGAAGGTCACACAGAAAACAATAGTCAATAACAACTAAATGAAAATTCCAGCCAAGCTATAACTTTCACTGAGTGACCTTTCAAACCTCTTGTATCAGAGGCAATTGTGATATATGCAAATGACCCCTATGAACATCAGGTGTTTCAGCTATATGACGATTCTGAATGCCCATGACTTATTTCTTTTTATTTGCAATGGTATTGGATAGGTTGACAGATGAGATCAGACAGGAGTCCCTGTGGACTATGATGTTTGCAGATGACATTGTGATCTGTAGTGAGAGTAGGGAACAGGTGCAGCAGACCCTGGAGAGGTGGTGATATGCTCTAGAGAGAAGAGGAATGAAGGTCAGCAGGAATAAGATAGAATATATGTGTACGAATGAGAGGGAGGATAGAGGAATGGTGAGGATGCTGAGAGTAGAGGTGGTGAAGGTGGATGAGTTTAAATACCTGGGATCAACAGTTCACAGTAATGGTGAGTGTGGCAGAGAGGTGAAGAGAGTACAGGCAGGATGGAGTGGGTGGAGAAGAGTGTCAGGAGTGATTTGTGAACAGACGAGTACCAGTAAGAGTTAAAGGGAAGGTCTATAACAGGGTAGTGAGACCAGCTATGTTATATGCGTTGGAGACAGTGGCATTGACAAAAAGGCAGGAGTCAGAGCTGGATGTGGCAGAGTTAAAGATGTTAAGATTTGCACTGGGTGTGATGAGGGTGGACAGGATTAGGAATAAGTATATTAGAGGGTCAGCCCAGGTTGGAACGTTTGGAGACAAAGCCAGAGAGGCAAGATTGAGCTGGTTTGGACATGTGCTGAGGAGGGATGCAGAGTATATTGGGAAAAAGATGCTAAGGATGAAGCTGCCAGGTAACAGGAAAAGAGGAAGGCCTAAGATAAGGTTTATGGTTGTGGTGAGAGAGGACATGCAGGTGGTTGGTGTGACAGAACAAGATGCAGAGGACAGGAAGAAATGGAAACAGATGATCCGCTGTGGCGACCCCTAATGGGAGTAGCCGAAAGAAGAAGAAGATTGAGCACACCTCCCACATTTCCTCTTTCCTTGCTTGATTTTAAAACAGTAATCTGACTCTAAAACCTGCTGCATTTGTTGAATGATTTTCTATTGTCTAAACTCACCTTTTAAACAACACATTTTTAAAAATGTTCTCATTGCTTTGATCTTACACATGTTTTTAAGCATTATTAACCTTGTTAGTATTTATATAGCTTTATGTGCTTATTATTATTATTGTTCTTCATTACTGAACATTTATTTATTTACTGGAACCGCAGGCAAGGCTATGGATATGGGATCCTGTATCTTTAAATTATTTTCCTCTGTTTAATTAATTAACAGATTGTGCGCAATTAAATTTTGGAGTGATTTTAGTGTATATAAAATCAAACGGGATGTTTTATTTGTATTCTGAATAATTCTGGTTTATTAGGATGAAAGCCCTCAATGCTGTTTTCTTATTTTGTTACACAGTTTTACCCTTTTGCATTCGGGGCTAAATAAAATTGTTTGTGGATGATTTGAAGTAGTAAATCCTTTTTCGGCAGCCAGTCCCTCCTTGGTGTGTATTAGTTGTTCATTGTTTTCTTTTACGTGGATTTACTAGTTGTGTTTTGGGACTGGAGGCACTGATGGATATGCTTGATGAAATTCCCTCTGTTTTTTCACCAGTGCAAATGGAAGAGTTGGAGACAGTTAACTCCAAGTTGGCTATAATGAAGGGTGAATTGTCCCTCCTCATTGAATTATTCACCCAACAACAATGCAGCTTTGAGACCAAATGTGATCAACATGCCCACTCACTCTTTGCTCTGAATGGAGAACACAGTGTAGAACACAACATGGAGGTTTTTGGGGAGGAGGCTTGCACTGTAGGTGGAATGGACATGCTGGCTCGTAATGATCGCGGCTTTGTGGTTTGTATTACACAAGTGGACAAATCAGATGAACTTGGTGGTAGGAGAAAAGGTACTGTGACAAAAAAGACATACTGCAGTGGCTTCTTCTGGTCTTGTTTGCTCTAATATTAGTAGTGATTTAAATGCCGCTGTTAACAATAACTTTAACCTTAGTAGATCTATTACAGATAGTACTAAGCAGAAAGGTAATTCCAATGTGTTTTTAAAAAAGAGTGGGAATACCAACAATGAGTGTATTTTGAACAAACCATATGATTTTTCTACTGTTGAGACTGTTGAGACTGTTATGGGTGGCACTAACAGTGGGGTTAATCCCAGTATCAGATGATCTCTTAAAGATTAAATTTTTTGCTTGGAAAATAAACTGTTTAGGAGTAAATCCTTACAAATGGAAAACAGTTATTTAAAGTGTTTGGAGCTTAAAATTGTACCGCAGGGTCTTCAAATATTTAAATTCCCATTTGGGGTTGAGTTTAATGACAATATGTATAGAAAATTTACACAAATGTTTGATCAACATGGTTTTGAGATGATGGAAAAAATCATTAAGTTTAATGATGAGAACATTCATTTACTGTATAAAGAGGTGGATACATTCTGATTTTTGAGCAGTGGGAAGGTTTTTATTTAAAAAAATACTTTTAAGTGTTGAATGGAAATGTGTGAATGTTTTTAAACATAAGCAAAAAAAGATAGATAGAGATAAGGAACAGTATGCCAAAGAAACTAGTTTACCCCCGTAAAAGGGGAATTTTGAAAAAAATCTTCTATTATGAGTCAGTCAAATACTAATGGCGGGTATTATTATTCTTCAGCAGCCCAACAGAAACCTTTTAAGGGAAAGAACTTCAGAGATAACCCTAAGGATTTTTTTATTCCACCACAGCATCTGAGAAGGGGAGAGAAGGAGATACAAAATCCGAGGGGGGAAGCTCCAAGTTTTTAATATTACGATTCAGGGCAGAACCGACATTACCCAACAGGGAAGTTTTAGAATTAAGAGATGAAAAAGTCAATGGCTTTTCTATTATCACCATGGAGCAGTGTCCATTTATAATGGATATCATATATATATATATATATATATATATATATATATATATATATATATATATATATATATAAAACTATACAGAAATGGAAGCTACTATAGAGGATTTCTCTTTGTTTCAAAAAGTTTTAAAATTTATTCCATCTAGAAAATTTGATTTAGTAGAGTCACTCCTAGAAGTTAAATTATTTATTAGAAAGTTAAATTTGACAGTGCACTTTAAAGACAGGGACACAAATGATAATGGTTTACATACAGAAATGAACAAATTTATCAAAAAATAAATGTATATTTAACCCCCCTATTCATCCCATTTTAAATGTCTTTGAGAAGGCTTTTCTAAATGATATATACAAAATGGATGCTAATTACAAGAACAACAAAGACAAGCAGTCAAATATTAATAAAAAAGAGAAATACTTATTTGATCAGTTAAGTAGAGATAAACCCAAGCAAGTTATGAACCTGACCAAGGTGGGGTCATTGTTTTATATGATTCCTTTGTTTATTCCCAGATGATGTTTGATTTATTGAATGATAGTAATATTTATTCTCCAGTGTCTCTCAATGAAGTCAATATTGGCTACCAGAGTAATGATTCATATCTTGATAAATATATTTTAGACCAGAGGATAACTTTGGATGTTTACAAAGTATGAAAAGGTACTAAACCCATTATTCCTACCATTTTTGTCATTCCCAAAGGACACAGGAATCAAGAACCCCCTCTTTTAGACCAGTAGTATCAGCTACAGTGTCCAAAACCCATCAAATTGGAGTTGTGACTGATCACTGGTAAAAACAGGATCCTAATACTGTGTTGCACTTAATCAATGACTCCTGGGATTTTTTGGGAAGGCTTAAGTAGGATATTTGGACTAAAGATTTAATTTTTTAACCATAGATGGAGTAACTCTTTTCATGGTTATTCCAAGGAAAAAAGTGTTAGAAAATTTTTATAACAGTATTGTTAAGTTCACAAATTATTCCAACAACAAAATTAATTTGATTGTAGAAATAATGTCTTTGGTATTAGACTATAATTATATTTTTGTATATATATATATATATATATATATATATATATATATATATATATATATATATATATATTTTTTTTAGGGAGAATATTATAAACAAGAAAAAAGGAGTGGTGATTGGGGTGTCCTGTGCTCCCATGTATGCTAGTTTGATTTTGTTAGATTGGGAAATCAAATTTGTTTTTGGGTTGAAATATTATGTCTTTGTTAAGTTATATTTCAGGTTTCTGGACTATATATTCATTTTATGGAACGGTCCTGAAAAATAAATTGCTAATTTTGTGAACTATTTGAATAATACATCCAATTTTTGGAAGTTGATATTTAATTTCAGCAATGATAGAATTAACTATTTGGACATGCTTAATATGCACACTGATATTGGGTTCAAATCTACTGTTTTTAGAAAGCCCTCCTTTAGTAATTTCTACATAGACTTTGGAAGCTGTCACCTGCTCTGTCAAAAGAAAAGTTTAATAAAAGGGCACTGCATAAGAGTAGCTAGGATGACCTCCCATGTAGTAGATCTCCCTGGTGAATTAGACATAGTGGCAGGTATATTTTTGACTAGGCCTTACCTTGTTAATGATATTCGGGGGTATGTACAATCTCAATAGGGATTAAAATACAAGCCCCTGTTGGGCACTGGTATACCATCAAAAGATCAAAATAAAGATGGAAGACATTTTGTAGGGTTTTAGAGGTAGAATATGGACCATAAACTGAGGAAAGTAAGAAAATAATAAAAACAAATTGGAACATATTGTGAACTTATCCTGAAATACATGAATAGTTAGAACCCCTCATTGTTCATAAAACAGAGAAATTTGAAGGAAAGTTTTGAAGAGGGTTCTATTGAATTAGATTACTGTTTTAAAATCAAGGAAGGCACCAGGAAATGTGGGAGGTGTGCTCCATGTACCTACATTTTGGAAACAAGTGGTATGAAATTAGATAATGGATTGGGTACGGTAGTGCGTTTCATAAAAGGGAATTGTCAGACAGAGGCAATAATTTATTTAGCTAAGTGTATGGGATGCTCTAGTTTTTATGTTGGAAGGATGGAGAGGTACCTCTGCAAAAGCATATATGAACATTAATATGTTATAGGGAGGTGAAATGAAAGTAACATTGTTTTTAAACATTCCAAATTGTGCTCACAATTTACAAAGTTTAAATTTGCTATATTAGATAAGATAATAGCAAATCCAAGAGGGGGAGATATGAAGACATTACTTGAATAAAAGAAATTAAATGGCAACTAAGGTTAAATACTGCTTATCCGCCAAAATTAAATGAGCACATCTCCATTTAGCCTTGGCTAAACTGTAGGGCAGCATTTGTTGAATAATTTTCTATAGTTTTTTTACTAACTCATTTTAGCATGTTTTATTTTTAAACTCATTACCTTTTAAATAGGTTCTTATCAGCAGACCGAATATGCATGTTTTCAAATGCATCTTGGTTGAACTGACAAAACCAAAACTGCAAAATATTGAAGCGACATGTAAGCGAATTCTTTCCCTGGGAAAGAATTTGCTTGGCCGCTTCGGTACTTTGTCATTTTTGGCACTGTAGTGCGGTCTCAGAGTTGGTAAATTTAAGTAGCGGGGTGTAGGGGGCACAGTCCCCCACTTCAGGGGGTGTGGGGGGCGAAGCCCCCCACTCAATCTCATGTTTTAATGTGCTTTCTTTCTTTTTTTTTTTTTTTTTGCTGGAACAGTGATTTTTTTCCCTTGGAAAAAAAATCACTGTTCTGACAGTTCGGTTTTGTAAGATTTAGCTTATATGGGGTTTATTAATCACTGTTCACTTACCTAAGCGTTCGGTGATCTAATATAGACCCTTTTAGATAATACATTTTTTAAAATGTTCTCATTGCTTTGATCTTACATACGTTTTTAAGCATTATTAACCTTGTTAGTATTTATATAGCTTTATGTGCTGATTATTATTATTGTTCTTCATTACTGAACATTTATTTATTTACTGGAACCACAGGCAAGGCTATGGATATGGGATCCTGTACCTTTAAATTATTCACCTCTGTTTAATTAATTAACAGATTATGCTTAATTAAATTTTTTGAGGGATTTTAGTGTATATAAAGCCAAACGGAATGTTTTATTTGGGTCTATATCATGTGGTCAAAAGCTAATAATAGCGAATGACCACAACTTCGAAAACACCGGAACTCGAAGTTGCAATTGTGGGGGGCTGTGCCCCCTCCCCCCCACGCCATGCTAAATATATATACCAACTCCGAGATTACACTACAGTGAGGAAAGGGCAAATACCCCTATCTGCACTGTAGTGCGACCTCACAATAAGAACTTCGAGTTTCATTGTTTTCGAAGTTGTGGTCGTTCGCTATTATTAGCTTTCGACCACGTGATACAGACCCGTTTTATTTGTATTCTGAAGAAATCCAGTTTATTAAGACAAAAGCAAGCAATACTGTTTTATTATTTTGTTGCACAGTTTTATCTTTTTGCATTTGGGGCTAAATAAAATTATTTGTGGATGATTTGAAGTGGTAAATCCTTTTTCGGCAGCCAGTCTCTCCTTGGTGTGGTTTATTTGTTCATTGTTTTCTTTTATGTGAATTTATTAGGAGTTACAAGGTAACTGAGTCATAATACTATTTCTGCCTTGCCAGTGCCCACCCTTAGGCCATGCCTTTTTTTAAGGAGGGCTAGGACAGTCATATCAGGGGCAAAGTTATGAATATTCATCCAGTTGTCCAGCTCCTTTTTAAAGGCTGACAGTGTATCACACTGCATAAGTTGGAGAGAGCATTTTTTCTAGAGAATGTGTAGGTTCTGTGTGAATATCTAGCCCTCCTCCCTTTCTTATTTATTTGTTGAAGTAGATTTAGATATCTGACCATATTGATAGCTGGACTGTTTGATTTATGGAAATATAATATTTATTGGACTACTGGATCCCATATAGCCAAATAAGCAAGGCAGAGATCATCCCTATGATGTATGTATTAAACTGAGTATTGAGATAAAGCCTCCAGTCTTTCTTGGCAATTCAGGTCTTTTAAACCAATGATTTTTTTTTTTAGTTACAGTCCTTTGGGGGTCTTTCCAATTGCTTGATATGCTTAGTAAAGTACATTCCAAAGGGGGCATTGCAGTCAGTGATGGGCTTAATCAGTGCAGAGTGCAAAGAGGTGAGGACTTATTTTGATATGGAAGAAAAACCTTTTGTTATGAGCTGTGTAAAATAAAAAGATTTCCTAACCACTGTTGCACAGGATGGTCAAATCTGAGGGAGCTGTCCACCCAAGTACCTGGGTAGCCTTTTAGCCTTTTAATTTTGATGTGGTGTGTTATCTACATTATAAGCTAGACCTGGGGGCTTAGTAAATGCTACAATGTTGCACTTTTTGTGTTGAGTTTGAGACCAGTTTTTACACCAGCTATTGACAAGTGTAACCTCCTGTTGGAATGCCTATGCAATGAGGTGGACTTGACAATGACTTCCGGCTTATAATCATCCTCAGGCTTTGTTAACCAGAGATCTTCATTTAATAAGTGGAGATCTTAGCAAATACCAAATAGCAGAGGTTCCAGCAAAGATCTTTGAGGAACTCTACTGGTCACAGTCATGCTCTCAGCGGATGCACCCCCCACTCTTACTGTGCGATTCCCATCTGTAAGCCAGTTAGCTACAAATCTAACCACATACAAGTCAAATTTCAGTTCCTTCAGTTAATTATATTTGCAGGTGGTATAGTATTTAATGCCTTGGTGATGTCAAGGTAGGCTGTGTGGATAGCTTGCCCATAGTCTAAGGCCTAAGTAGCTCACAAGAGAAGTTCACAAGCTTCATTAGACAGGATCTACCCTTGACAAAGCCAGACTGCAAGGGGCTGAGTCAGATAAAATTTTGATATCTAAAATAGTTAATTATATCAGTTATGATATGTCCTATGGCTTTGCATATACTACTCATTGGGCTGATAGGTCTGTAATTCCTAGGATCAGTGTCGGGGTCACCCTTGTGGAATGGCATCACAACAAATGTGCACTAATGCTTTGGGACAAGGCCAATTGCTAGGATCAGGATGAGCACTGGGTTCAGCCATATTTGTTTATTGCTATTAATGAGGCAACTGGGTATGTTGGCCCAGTGGATGAAGTATTCACCATTTTTCTTTCATGAAAGTTGGTGGCTTGATTCCATCGGGGATATGTGAGCTTGGAATAGATGTCTCTAGGGTAAAGTTGGCATGAAATTTATTTGCCAATATGTGGGCAATGGCTACCAGACCGGTGTAGGTAGTACCATTATGAATAAGTTTAGCAATGTTGGATATTGTTTCTTATTTTTCTTAAAAAAACTAAAGAAAGATTTGTAGTTGTCTTTGGCCTCTTTAGATAGTCTGAGTTCATGGGATTCCTTCAGTTTTTGGATTTCTTTTTTAGTTTCTTATCATCTAGTTGTTTGTTGTACTCCTTAATTTGAGTGTGTTTTGTTCTGCTATATAGATTTAGGAGCTTCTTCTTTTATTGCATAGTTTACTAATGCTTGGCCCAGACTGATAGCACAAAGGTTATGGTGCAGGTTTACCAACTGATAGATCTGGGTTCAAAACCTGGTTGGGACACAATTGGGCAGCAGCAGTATCTGCTTGGAAGAAAAGCCTGGAAATCTACTTTTGTAGTACGCCATGAGAACTCTATGGGGCTTACCCATACAGTCACCATGAGCTGATTTTGATTAGAGGGCATCTAACTTACTTATTTGCTTTATTAATGCTAGAGGGCCACCTTAATGATTTGTTTTTAATCCTCTCCATTTGCTTGGATCTAGTTTGGACTGCCAATTTAATACATTTGTCTGGTTGTGAGTAAAACGTGACTGGATAACTCTTTGCAGTATTAACATTATGGGTAATACTATTATACTTGACTTTGGAGATTTTTTTTGCAGAATTACAGGAGATTTGTATGTTTAAAGACCTTGAATTCTATGATTTTGATAGGGAAGATTACTAGTTTGTGATCTGACCATACCTCCCAAATGTCCAGAGTTTTGCAGAATGTCCAGATTCTTGCCTCATATTTTTGGTCTGTTCCTCATGAAATTTGTGGATCTGAAGTAGGATATTCATTTGTCTGCAACCTGTGGGTTATGGATCCGACATCGGATCCGAACCAGCATGGTTTTCCAGCTATGGATCCAAGCTCTCAGCTCCTCCCCTCACCCATAATGCCCTGCTCTACCCTCATGACCTCAGATCTCGTTTGCCGCGCATGGTGACTGGATTTGTTTCTCAAGCTCTCAAGCTAAGTGCTAGTTTTACTGTTAAATTTCAGAATTTTGAAGTTTTATTGATTTTTTGTGTGAAAGTTTAGGTTCCCCTTTGATATATTTTTCTTGTTAGAGTTAATCTAAAAGTTTTACCCTCCCCTCGCTGTTGGCGTAGTGTGTGTGTGTTGGGCCTGTGTGAGTTTTTTTTGGTTGTTTAGTTACTTTAGTTTGGTAACTACTTTGTTAGATTGGGATGGCAGACCAACCCAAATCTGTATTTTCTAAATGCTCCGAGTGTGGCCATAAGCTTTCCCCAGCTGATGGCCACACTCGGTGTGTTAGATGCCTGGGGGTTGAACACCTCACATCTGGATGTTCCATTTGTGCAGGGTTCAACCCCAGGGCACTGAAGGAGCGGAGGTCCAAGCTTGTCTTGGCGGGTCTTTTACCGCCGGCCTCGGCTCCGGCCTCCGCTCCTTCGGGAGTAACCGTGGCTCCGGTTCTTCCCTCCGTGGCACCCCCTCCTCCTCCTGGGACTCAACCTCCCGCTTCTGGAGAGGAGAGGGATGCTAGAAAAAAGGACCGGAGGGAGAAGCACCACTGGCGGGCCGAGACCTCCGTTCGCCCGCCAGCCAAGCGGGCTTCTCCCCGGCTCCGTCGGCTCGGTCTCCTCCTTCGGCTCCGGTCCCCAGTGTGCTTTTCACGGGTCCTGAGGAGGAGGAGACCCGATCTCGAGGCTATCGAGGAGGCACTCAAGGCCTGCCTCGTAGCCTCGCCGAGATCTACTTACAGCCTTTCGATGCTGATCTGGACGGATGATGAGAAGATTCATCCAGGCCCAGATGCAGATGGGAGTGCTCTTGCCTCCCCCCCCTCTGGGGGGGAGCTCAACACCCTTTTTCAAACCTATTGCTCCTTCTCCGACCTGCTACCCGGGTTCGGAGCAGCTGGAGCCGAGCAGCCGAGCCGGGGTGGGTCGGCGCCGATAGTACTTGGTACCGGATCCGACCCTGCCCTCGAGTGCATCGGATCCGATCTCGGAGCCTGGATCCGAGCCTCGGATCCGGGGATCAGTGCTCCTTCGGGCGCCGTCTGTGTCGGAGCGCACTGTCCTTCGGATCCGGCGCGCGCCGCTCGATCCACTCTTCGGATCGAGGGAGCCGATTGTCGGATCCTTTGATCGAGGTCGGCTCCTTCGGCGTTTGATGTAGTGGAGAGGGCCCTGTTGAGGGTCTCCGGACCCCGGCACTTGTTCGGCCCGTCCCCTCCTCTGCACTGGGCCAGGCTTCCACCATCCGGCCCCTGGGACAGCCCGCTTCTGTGCCCCAAGTTGTTCCAATGGAACAGTTGCTGCTTGAGGACTCCTCTGACAGCCCCCAGAGGGTGTCCCTCAAGCATACGTGCAAAAGGAGGCACATTGACTCCCGAGTCTCTCACAGAAGACACGGATTTGGAGGAAGGGAAGGCTCCCCATGGTCACCCGAGGATGTCTCATTTGGAGACATCATGGAAATGCTCCGCATAAGGGGGTGGTCTGCCCCAAGTCTTCCTCGGACGAGTCCGTGTTCTTGGAGGCATTTGAAGCGGGCCCGTCTACCTCTTGGGTGTCCCTCCTGCCGACCCCTGGTGGACCTCATTACCACCAGGGCGTGGAAGGAAGCGGACACCGTGGAGCCAATTCCTAAGAGGCCCGATAGGATCCTTAGCCCACCGTCCGACCGTGCCCATTGGAGTAAGGGGCCTCCGGTAGATGCCATGTTGACGGCCACCAAGAGGGAACTGGCTCAGGAGAGTCCCTCAGTCCATCCCGAGCAAGGAGTCTCGGATGATGGACCGCTTGGGAAGCGGATGTTTAGTTCAGCGACCTTCTCGGTAAGGGCGCTGAACTACTTGGCACATGTCATTAGGATGCAGCGAGATCTGATTAAAGATTATGCTTCATCTCCCCCAGAGTCCATTTCGGAGGAGGACAGGGTTCTGCACTCCACCCGTATGGCCACTCTAAGGTCAGTTACCAATACCTCTATGCGGCTACTCTCCCACGCTACGGAAGGCGCTAGAGCTGCGGGGTAGGCCTAGTCACTAGACGTCAGGCCTGGCTCCGTCACTGCATTTTCTGAGCCCTTCAAAGCGTCCTTGCAACGCCCTTTGATGGTTCTGCTCTCTTTGGCAAAACCGTTCGCGAGACGTTGACCCAGAGCGAGAAGGACGGGAAGACGCTGTCTGCCGTCGGAATCCGCTTCTCTGCTCCCCAGAGGCCCTACTCTAGGAACCAAAAGGGTCAGAAGAAGATGTGGTTCGAAGTCGCAGCAGTCCCAGCCTGCTCGGACAACCAGTCCTTCCGTGGCAGAGGAGGACAGGGAGGACGCCGCCCTAGAGGCAGAGGGCTCCCAGAAACTTCGGGTCCAGGGAACCTTTCTCTGAATGGCCACAGCAACCCTGAGGGTTGCCCGACTGCTCCACTCTGGAGGCAGTCGGGACGTTCCTGGGCACCTAGCGGCATGGGAGTCCATAACATCAGACCGCTGGGTTCTCCAAATCATATCCAGAGGATATCGCATCCCTTTCCTTTACCTTCCAAAATTAAAGTCCCTCCCAGACGTCCCACCCGGTCAACGGGAGGCCGCTTTGGCAGAAATTGGCCATCTGCTAAAGAAAAGAGCCATCCAGCCCGTTCCCCCAGACCAGGACGGATCAGGGTTCTACTCCAGGTTCTTTTTAGTGCCAAAGAAGACGGGGGAACTAAGACCAATCCTAGACCTCTCTCTCTTGAATCTGGCAGTCCCCAAAGAAAAATTCAATGGTCACTCTGCAATCTATTCTCCCCCTTCTGGGAGAAAATCACTGGATGTGCTCGATAGACCTCAAGGACGCGTACTACCACATCCTGATGGACAGACGCTCCAGGAGATTCCTCCGCTTCGGCTGGGAGCCAGTCACTACCAGTTCGGGTCCTTCCCTTTGGTCTCACCACAGCCCCCAGGGTGTTCACCAAAGTATTAGCAGTGGTAGCGGCCCACCTGAGGCTTCAGGGGGTGCAGGTGTTTCCCTACCTGGACGACTGGCTCCTTACCACCCCAACAAGGCATCTACTTTATTGGCGAGACTCCTTCCTCCATCTTGCTCCTCTTCTGGGCATCACAATAAATACAAAGAAATCCAACCTGGCGCCCACACAGCTCTTAGATTTTATAGGGGCCAGGCTAGACACAAGGAGTTTACGAGCCTTCCTCACTGCGGACAGAATTCAAAATCTGCAGCTCCAGGTGCGGGCCATTCTCCACTCAAGTTCTGTTCGGCGGAGTTGGTCCTGAGGGCTCTAGGGTCCATGGCATCTGCTATAGCACTTCTTCCTCTTGCCAGGCTCAATATGCTCATTCTACAGTGGACGCTCTTAGTACAGTGGTCATACCTTGCTCTCCCATGCATCATCCCATTGCGATCAGCAAGGCTTGCAAGCGGTCCCTCTTGTGGTGGCTTCACTCCCGGATCTCCACAGGGCCCATTTTGTGCTTCTCCCCTCGCCACGGTGACCACGGACGCCTCCGCCTCGGGTGGGGGGGGCACTTTGCGGGCAGGACCGTCCAAGGCACTTGGGACGATTCAGAGACCTTACTGCATATCAATGTTCTAGAGATGAGAGCAGTGCTCTTAGCGTTGCTAGCACTTCAGGGCTTTCTTCCCTTGGGAACAATTGCGATTCAATCGGACAACATGTCTGTGGTCTGGTACATCAACAAGCAAGGGGGAACAAGGTCTTACCCTCTTTGTCGAGAAGCCATGAGAGTTTGGGAATGGGCAATCTCCACCAACCGCTTTCTAATAGCAACGCACATTCCGGGTCGGTCCAACATCCTAGCGGACAAGCTCAGTCGCACCATTCTGACCCCTTACGAGTGGTCTCTCAATTGTCAAGTAGCGGAACGCATATTCGCACGGTGGGGAACCCCTTCATGCGATCTTTTTGCCTCTCCCTCAAACACCAAGTGCGACAGTTTTTTCGCTCTGATACCTCCTCCCAGAGGTTCCCCAAGAGACGCTCTGGTGCATGCTTGGCCACCCGGTCTTCTGTATGCTTATCCACCCTTGCCTCTGATGCTCCAAGTTCTTCAGAAAGCCTCTCGGGTGGGTTGCAGAATGATTCTCATTGCTCCGTTTTGGCCTCGACAGATCTGGTTCCCCTTCCTAAGGTCTCACTCGGTGAATCCTCCTTGGATTCTAGATCCCATCCCGGATCTGATATCCTATCCATCCTGCATTCCTCCTCCGAATCTGGACAACCTGAAGCTGACCGCTTGGCTGCTCCAGTTCCACTCTTGATCAGGACTCGGTATTTCGTCACCTGTTAAGGCAATTTTGGTGGCAGCTCATAAACCATCCACTAGAAAGGTTTACGCAGCAAGTGGAAACGTTTTCTTTGTGGAGCGGCAAGGCCTGAATCCCTTCACGGCTCCTCTTCCATTAGTGCTTGACTTTCTAACCACTCTCTTTAACGATGGTGCCAGCAGTTCCACAGTCAAAGTACAACTGGCGGCAATTTCTCATTATCACATTGGCCATGACTCTAATCCTCTTATGTCAGCCAAATTGTGTAAAATTTTTCTTAAAGGTACTTTTCTTCTCAGGCCCCCTATAAAACAAGCGGTTCCTCCTTGGGACCTCTCTCTGGTTCTACAGGCCTTGACCACCCCCCCTTTCGAGCCAGCGGCTACGGTGGATCTCAAATTCTTGTCCTACAAGACAGCCTTTTTGGTAGCCATTACATCGGCCAAGAGAGTTTCTGAGCTTCAAGCATTATCAGCTAAACCTCCTTACTTGGTATTTCATCCGGACCGTGTCTACCTCAGGACCAACCCGTCCTTTCTTCCTAAAGTCGCTTCTGAAGCAAACATCAATCAGTCCATTAACCTCCCTGTTTTCTTCCCTAAATATGAAAACAAAGGTGAATATAAGCTCCATTCATTAGATGTTCACAGGCAACTTAGATTTTATCTGAACAGGACGGCTGGTCATAGGCAATCCGACCAGTTGTTTATTTCCTTTGCAAAATTCAATTTGGGCAAGCCAATTTCTAAAGTTTCTCTGTCCCGCTGGATTTCACAGTGCATCTTATTGAATTATCAAGCTTCAGGAAGGCCCGCACCGGAAGGGGTTCATGCCCATTCAACCCGGTCAGTATCTACCTCAGCAGCCTTCAAGGCTAGGGTTCCTCTAGATGATATTTGTGCAGCAGCCACGTGGGCTTCATCTCATACTTTTATTTCCCACTATAAGTTGGATCTTGCATCTAGGGGTAGAGCATCCTTTGGCTCCGCGGTGCTCCGGAATATCCTTCCATGATGGCCCAAGATTCAGGTAGCTGGGGACTCTGTCCCACAGGTTGCAGACAAATGAATATCCTACTTCAGATTTAGAAGTTATGTACTCACCATAACGTTCCATCTGAGTAGGTGTATTCATTTGTCTGCAACCATCCCGCCCTCCTATCCCCCTGGCCTTTCAGTTTCCTGCTTATTCTATGTTACCCCTTTCAGGGTGTTGTTGCTTTGGCAAACTCGATCTGAGGTCATGAGGGTAGAGCAGGGCATTATGGGTGAGGGGAGGAGCTGAGAGCTTGGATCCATAGCTGGAAAACCATGCCGGTTCGGATCCGATGTCGGATCCATAACCCACAGGTTGCAGACAAATGAATACACCTACTCAGATGGAACGTTATGGTGAGTACATAACTTCTAATTCTCTAGCAAATCATTGAAGCATGACATCACTAAATAATGACATACATTTGATTTTCAGACTTTATTTCCTTCCGAATAATGCATGCTATTGTAAAACCTATTGTTTTAGTAGCTTTCAAGTTTGTAAGAGTAATATTTAAAATCTATCCCTATTTTTGGGGCCTTTGTCCCCCACTTACTTTTGCTTTTATCCAGATTGCTTGTTTTAAAAGGTTGAGAGGTATGCTTCTGACTTGTGAGTGGGATACATTGGGGATGATAAATACAGATGTAAGTTTGTTATGACCAGGTGAAGTCTATTCTTTTAAGCTGATTGGAGGTGCTATATTAATAACTGTTGTAAACTTCAAATAAACAAAAGTCTAATTGCTACTATTTTTAGAAGCAAAATTAAATAATTGTGAACGTTATTGGATACTGTTGATATGTGCAAGAAAAGCACTATACAATAAATACTGTTCAAATAAAACCAAAAAGAAAGAAGCTGAGAGGATATGATGCTTTAATATATACAAGCCAACAGCTTGATGTCTTAGCACAAATTCCTTCAAAGTGTCATCAGGAAAATTACATCTTTATTTTTAAAACAAATTTTACACAAAATCTTATGCCAATTAAGTAATAAAATCATTGATCTCATTAAGTTAAAGAATCTCTTAAAGGAACATATCATGAAATAACTAAACAGTGCCTTCATCTATTGGAGTTGAGCCTGTGTTACAACTTTGGTAACTGAGTTACTGAAAGGTTTCTATTTCCATGGATATATTTTTTTACAGATACAAGGACTGATAGTAAAAGAAGTGGAAAAGAAGTTATGTCTTACCAAAATGTTCCATCTGTATTGTTGATTCTCGTTCAGTCATTACGTATGGGTATTGGTTCCGAGCTTGGAACCGAGCCGGCCATTTTCCAAGCTTGCGTCAGCTTCAAACTCTCGAGCTAAACTCTTACCCACAATTCCCCTTTCCCTGTTACCTCAGATTGAGTTTGCAAGTTAAAGAAGGTAGAGGCTACCTCTGGTCAAATAACCTAAGAGAACTGGATGGTGAGATCCACTAGAAAACCACAGGATGGGGAAGGAGCAAGGGTTGTAATGACTGAACGAGGATCAACAATACAGATGGAACGTTATGGTAAGACATAACTTCTTTATCTGATATTGTTAATTCTCGTTCATTCCTTACGTATGGGACAGAGCTCCCAGCTACCTCTTTTCCTGGGAGGCTCTCATGGAAGGATATTCCTGAGCACCATAGAACCGAAAGATGCTCTAACCCCTGGAGGCCAAATCCAATTTGTAATGATTGATGAAGGTATGAGGCATAGCCCAAGTTGCAGCTGCACAGATGTCTTGTATAGAAGCTCTGGCATGGAAGGCAGCAGAAGTTGCCACCGAGCTTGTTGAATGAGCTTTCATGGTAGTAGGCAACGAGATATTACGTTGTGTGTAAATAAAGGTCACACAGTCCTTCAACCATCTAGCTAATATGACCTTAGCAACAGCTGATCTTAATCTAGATCCAAAAAAGGCCAAAAATAACTGGTCAGATTTACGAAAGGGTTTAGTCCTGTTAAAGTAAAAATGGATTTGCCTGTGTATATCAAGGGTATGTAGGCAATACTCTCCTCTGTTTGAGTGGTTGGGGAAGAAAACTGGCAATTCAATGGCTTGATTAATGGACGTTTCAGAGATCACTTTAGGCAGAGATGAAGGATTAGTTCTCAGAGACACTCTATCTCTATGAAAAATCAAGTATGGAGTCTTGATACATACAGCTTGAAGTTCAGAAATATGTCTGGCAGAAGTAATAGCGACCAAAAACAAGGTTTTTCCATGACAAATACTTGAGGTCGCAAGAAGAGTCTGGTTCAAAAGGTGCCATTGTCAGAGTTTGTAGCACTAATGATAAATCACATGGTTGAATAGGTTCTCTAAAAGGTGGCATCAGATGATTCATACCTTTTATGAATGTCTTGCACAATTTATGGGACATAAGAGAGGAGTCTTGGACACCCTCATGAAAATTAGAAATTGCGGCCAAATGAACTCTAATGGCATAAGCCGATAGACCCGATTGAAACAGATTGGCCAGATAGTCTAGTATTATTGACACTGGTGCTGAAAAAGGGTCTACTTGTTTATCTTTCAGCCAACAGGTAAATCTTTTCCACTTGCTCAGATAAGTAATTCTAGTGGAAGACTTATGAGAAGCAATGAGAATATCACGTACTGGTAAAGAAAGATCATTCTGCCTGGCAATCAAGGGAATTGGAGTAGCCAAGCCATTAGCTTCAGGCTGTTCAGATTGGGATGAATCAGGTTCTGTGGGTGTGAGATCAACTCCAGGATTGCATGGAGGATCCATGGTCGATCTAATAGGTGAGGTCAAAGGAATGGGAACCAAATCTGTCGTGGCCAATATGGTGCTATGAGGATTACCTTGCTCTTCAACCACCGGGCTTTCTTCAGAAACTGGGGAATGAGAGGAAAGGGCGGAAGAGCGTAGAGAAGACCCGAGGGCCAATCGTGGACTAGAGCGTCCCTGGGTGACTGTCCCGGAGGGGGAATCAGGCTGAAGTAGTTGCTGCATTTGTAGTTGGCCGGGGATGCAAAGAGGTCGCTGCAAGGATGGCCCCAGCGGTGGAAGATCTCCGCCGCTATCAAGGGATTCAGGGACCATTCATGAGGTTGCAGAATGCACCTGCTGAGCCTGTCTGCTATCACGTTGGAACTCCCGGTAATGTGCTTTGCTAGAAGAAAACGGTTGGTAGACATCGCCCATTGCCATATCCTCATGGCCTCTTGACAAAGGGGGTAAGTTTTGGTTCAACCTTGCTTGTTGATGTTCCAGACCACCACCAGGTTGTCTGATTGAATTGCAATTGTACCAGATGGCAGCAGGGGATGGAATGCTTGCAACGCCAGATGCACCGCCCTCAGCTCTAGAACATTTATATGCAGATGGGCCTCCGGTTGGGACCAAGTGCCTTGGACTGTCTGTCACTGACATAGCCCCCCCACCCCATCAGGGAGGCGTCCGTGGTCACTGTGGCCTTGGGTTGCTGGGGAAAAAAGGGGCAAGACCATTGAGAGAGATTGTGTGTCATCCACCAATTTAAATCCTGTTTGCACCTGTGGGTTACTCGAATCATGGCTGAACGAGGATGCTGAAAGGGATACCATTGGGTGAGCAGTAGCCGTTGTAGAAGCCTCATGTGAAACTTGGCCTGGGGAACAATGGTAATGGAGGCTGCCATGGAACCCAACAGCTGTAGAACCAAGTGAGCTGTGGATTTTTCCTTTGAAAGGATTGGAAGTAGTTGTTGCTTTATCCTTAAAATTATGTGCTCTGGAATAGCAGCTCTGCAGTTTTTTGGGTCCAAGATAACCCCTATGAATTCTGTCGACTGAGATGGGGTGAGATTGAATTTCTGCCAGTTTATGGTTATGCCTAGCCTTTGAGCAGCAAGGAGTGAGTATGCCAAGGCTTTTTCCAGTAGATGTCTGGTGGGGGTGGAAATGAGCCAGTCGTCTGGGTACAGAAACACCTGGAATCCTTGAAGTCGCAAGTGAGCTGTGACAACTGCCATGCACTTTGTGAACACTCTGGGGGCTGTAGAGAGTCCGAAGGGCAGTACTCTGAACTGGTAGTGACTGGCTCCTGCACGGAAGCGCAGAAATCTTCTTGATGGCCTGTCCCCCTTTATGGGGTAGTACGCATCTTGAAGATCTATAGAGCACATCCAATCATCTTTTTCCAAAAGTGGGAGGATAAACTGTATAGTGACCATCCGGATTTTTGTACTCTCACAAATTTGTTCAATACACTGAGATGCAAAATTGGTCTCCAGTCCCCGGTTTTCTTTGGCACCAAAAATAGTCTTGAGTAGAATCCGGATCCTATCTGGTCTGGAGGGACTATTTGGATGACTCTTTTTCTTAGCAGCTTTTCTATCTCTAGTGCTGCTTCTTCCCTTTGACTAGGTGGAACGTCAGGAAGATTTTTTGAAGGGACGGGACAAAGATCGAAGGGGATATGATAACCTCTGGTTATAATCCTTTGTACCCAAGAATCGTTGGTGATGGTTAGCCAGGCAGAAGGGTACAAGGAGAAACACCCCCCAACTACCTCCAGAGTAAAGGAGTTGGACTGCTCTTCAGGAGCGCTGGTAGGACTGGCCAGGGAAAGAATCCCTGGAACCCTAGTTACGTGGTCCCCCTCTGCCTCGAAAGGAGTGTCTTCCCTGTGAGTTTCCCCTTCTGCCTCTGGGGGACAGCTTGGCATGTGTGTCATGGAAAGGACCCTGAGATTTCTTGAACCATATCTTCCCACTCTTTTGGTTTTGGGAGAAAGCACATTGAGGGGAAGAATAACGGACACCTATGGCAGAAAGGGTCTTACCATCTTGTTCACATCTGGCCAGTGTGCTTTTAACTTTGGGCCCAAACAACAAGGAGAGCTCAATGGGGGCATTAAGAAAAGAAGACTTAAAAGGTTCCACGAAGTTGCACAAGCACATCCAGGCGTGTCGTCTCAAGACCAGAGCTGAACCCGCCGCTCTAGCTGTTCCTTTTGATGCATGAGATATCAATCATATAAAAGAGTTAGATATAGACTCAATGGTGGCCAGCTGACAGGCCACTTTGTCACAGACCTCATCAGACACTGCACCAGCCAAGGTTTCAGAGAGCTCAGAAACCAGATCCCTTTGAAGCCTGGTAAAATGTGCCGTATAATTCAGGGACCTGATAGCAAAGGTCGCTGAAGCAAAAGTGCACTTCCCTATTCTGTCCAGGGCCCAGGACTCTCTGTTAGGTGGATGGACAGTCTGGCTTTCTTCTTTCGCCAGATCTTTTTTTGTTGCGGCTGCCACCACCAAAGCATCTACAGGAAGACCTTTGGACCAATGGGGATCTGAAGCAGGCGGGGACAAGATCTTATCTGGCTTCCGGGGAATAGCTTCAACAGTATCAGGGGCCTTCCAAGCACACTGCATGATGAATTGACAAGTTCATCGGCAGGTGGAGTAACCCAGAAGGTAGGGGGCTGGATGCAAAAAGCCTGCAGGAACACAGATTCCTCAGGGGTCAGATTAGAGGGCTGCCAGTCACCTCTCTGTTTCAGGATTTCAAGGATATTGCCAAAGGATACCTCAGAGGGTGACCAAGGAGATCTTTCCCCCTCATCGAAATCTGTGTCTTCGGTGAGAGACTCCTCTGTGGAATCTATGTGCTTCCTCTTACACGAACTTTTCTGGTGGACCTCCTCAGTGGGAGAAGCTGGGGAAGACAATGGAAAAGGGGATTCCTGAGGGAATATGTCCTGGGGCCCTTGCAACCGGTGTCCACTAGGTGCGACTTGTGAAACCAGTGTACCAGAGTAGGGCGGAGGTATAGACAGTCTAGTATTGCCAGCAGCAGCAAAAGCCTTCTCCATCAGTTGTAAGGCTGGTCCACCTGGAGAGGAGTGTATGTCAAGGACAGGGGGCACTCCTCCCCTAAGTGGCTCAGCCTGCTGACTCGGAGTCCCTGGGTGGCTGTGGAGCAGCAAGCTATGCGTGTCACAGCTGACATCCTGAGTCATAGCAAAACTATCCTGCCATGAAGGCAACTGAGGTTCCTTAGTGAGATCCATAAAGGGAACAGCAGAAAGGGAAGACTGTACTATATCCGTGGACATCAAAGGCAATGAAGGAGGAGAATAAAAGGGTGTCTTTGGAGATGGATGATCACCTCCCAAGGAAGGATAGTTCCTGGGGGGTGGAATACCTCTGGCCAAGAATGCCTGGTCCACAAGATGCAACACATCATGTTCAGAAAGACTTCTAGTGGACCTCACAGAAACTGAGGGAGACAGAGGCCTGTCCACAAAAGAGTCAGACTCGGTGCCCATCTCATCTGACCGCACTGAGGACAACGGTGCCGAGAAAGACTGAACAACTGTAGTCTGCACTGAAGAAGTCATCGGTGCCAATGTCGTTGTCTGCACCGACACAGGGATCGGTGCTGAAGTGGTTGTCGGTGCCGAAACTGGAGTTAGTAATAAAGGCCTCGGTTCTGAGGAAGATCTTGGAGCCGACGCGGTCAAGGTCTGCACTGACTGAGTGGTCTGTGCTGAAACAGTGGTAAAGGTCTGAACCAAAGGACCCCTTGGTGCTGATATGTAGAATGCCGAAATCCCTAATGGAGCCGAAGGCCTCGTTGCCGAAGGTCTGGGCACCGAAAGCACTGGGGCTGACAGAGAGCTCCTGAGCTGAAATTTTAGCCTTTTTAGATTTTGGTTGATGAGAGTCTCCAGCCGGGGACAAAGGCAAGGATTTAGCCTTAGTAGAAACATCCATTTTCTTATGGGCTTTAGGAGGGGTTGAGACCTCTGACCCAGAAATAGCCTCTGAAAAGGGAGATTTTAGAAGTCCCTTCAGTATCAGCTTATTTTTTCTTTCTAACAAAGTTCTATTAGAAAAATTTTCACATATAGTACAAGGTGGTTCAACAGATAAATGGGAAGCTCCCAAACAATAAACACAAAGAGTGTGCATCAGAAGTAGGCAGTTTGTGTCCACAATCAAAACACTGATTAAACCCTGGACTACCCTTTTTATCTGCCATATTAACAAATAGAAAAATACCAACAATGGTACAAGAGAGTACCTGAAGGTATGAAAAAGAGAAAAAAAAGAGATTACCAACGATGGTAAGGAGAAATTACCTCAAGGTAAAAAGGGAAAGTAAAGGACAAAAAATACCTGAGGAAAATATGAACACTAGATGCGATAGGGCAAGAGACAATAAAATATCAACTTTTCTGACAGAAAGTAATCTGAAAAGCAATTAAACAACAATTGACTGCACTTAGTTCAAGAGAAGTAGCTTGACACGACCGGATGGCAACGCGGCAAATGAAATCTGAGGTAACAGGGAGAGGGGAATTGTGGGTAAGAGTTTAGCTCGAGAGTTTGAAGCTGACGCGAGCTTGGAAAATGGCCGGCTCGTTTCTGAGCTCAGAACCGATACCCATACGTAAGGAATGAACGAGGATTAACAATATCAGACTGTATGTCATAATAACAAACTGCTGGAGAACTATTTATCATATGAGATTTTTTTTTTGCATACATTTCAGATAGACAAATTCCCAGCAGGACCTTTTCAGTCTGGCAAGTAGGACTTACAAATTTTGTTACAGTAGGTGCCTTTGCAGTGTATGATAGGTTGGTAGGATGTTTTCCTAGAATATATGTCACAAAACACAAATTAGTCAACCCTTTTGCAAGTTTGCAACAAGAATTGAAAGGGCTGGTTCATTCAGTTTTTTTTAAAAAACAAGGAATGTCCCTCATATAAGAGAATTTTAAAAGAACTGAGAAGGAGGTGATAGATCTAAAAAAAAATGTCTTTTGAGGAACTTGGATGACTTTAATACATGCAGTATATTCAGCTTTCATTCTAGGTCCTAGGAGATCTCATGAAAAAGGAAAGGAAACACTTGAACTGGCATTCCAAGAACCAGAAGTAATTTTAAGCCAATACTGAAAAATACAAGCAGCAACAGCAGTTTTTATTTTGTGGAATTATCTGAAAATCAAAACCAGGATGTCACTAACAATAGCTGCCTTGGGACATTACTGAGCAGCCTTTTTGTTTGGAGAAGAGTACTGTAAATTTTCCCCTAGAGAAACAATCCAGACAGGGGATGAAATACATCTTAACTTTGATGATGTTATCTAAATAGTAGTTTAATGAGGGATTACCTTTTTTGCCAAATAAGGGTTTCTACTTTATATGATTTACAACCAGAGGTCTTCTGGTTTTGTCAAAAATTGCACTTGAGATTTTTTCATGGTGTCAAGCAGGTGAGGGTGCTGCAATAGAAGTTTTGGATGACATCTAAGAAGTTGATTCAAGTCTGGTCAGGAGTTTATGTAACTTAGGCATTTATTCTTAAGATGATGTGGAAACTGATTCTATGAATGTGACAAATGATGCTGCTAAAATTGCAGCACCTATGATTTTGTCAGATTTATTCTTTTGAAGATTAATCACATTATACAAACATTATTTTAGGTTAAGACAGCTTTTCAGTCATTTGTGTCAAAGAATCTAAATGATGGTGGAAACTTAAAAAACTTTTTAAAAATAAACTTTGGCTGTTTAACACGCACACAAAGACAGTAATGTCAGTTTGCTAAGTACAGAAATGTATATATCTATGTGTAAGAAGTTATTGAATACAAGTGATTATAAAAATCTTATACAGTGCCCTGCAGTATTAAATAAAACATTTTTTGTATCTTCTCTGTAATGGACAGAACATGTTTTTCTTATTTCTAATGACATACAGAAATTATATGTTATGGATCCATTGGATCCATATTTTTATGTTCTACCTAAAATGCATAAAAGTTTTTTTCTGATTACACAGGCAGACAGTACAGTTATGTAAAAAAACCTACCATAATAGTAGATGTTTGAATGATCACTGCTGCAGTATCCTTTGCTATATGGGCTATATCCTGTCAAGGATATGACAACCATCTAGTTTCCAAAGCTTCAGGGTACCTTCCACTCACTCAAACTGTTAGGCAACTCAAGCTGAGCTGCCTAAAAACACATGTTTGAGCACCACGCCCTTCAAAGCTTTCATGCTACTGAGAGAGGGAGGCTGAGCCCTGAAAGGGCATAGTTAGGAGTAAAAATATGTATGCATATACACACCCTGGCATAATCAAAAAACAAAGGGGATGGAGGGAGGGAGTGGCTACTGCAGCAGTGATCATTCAAACGATACTGTTATGGCACGTTTACCTATACAGCAGTACTACATTCATCATCTTGATCACTGCTACAGTAGCCTTATCTATATGGGTAGATTACCCTAGCTTACAACATTTGAGAGGAGGAAGAAGAAGAAGAAGAAGAGTCCAAGTCCCTGGGGAATGGTCCTAGTAAAACCTTATCTAGACACAGAGAAGGAATCAAGCTTGTAATATTTTATAAAGGTATGTACAGAGGACCAAGCTGCTGCTTCTAGAATACTATTAGACTGCATCCCTTTCCAAAAAACTATAGATTATGCCAAAGCCCTGGTAAAGTGAGCTTTGACCTTGCCTGGAATAGTTTTGTTGTAGTGAGAATAACAGGTAAATTCTTATGACAACCATTTGGAAATAGTCTGCTTTGACAAAAGTTGTCCTTTCTTCTTACCATCACAAAGAAATGAAAAGATTTGAAGATTGGAAAAATTTTGTTCCATCATGATAGCACCAGAGTTGCCTGTGGACATTGAAGTATCCTGACTGCCTCATTTTTAGGTTCAGGAAAGAAAACCGGGGAATGGATAGTTCAGCTTAAAGTAAATTTGGATACCACTTCAGACATAAAAGAAGGATTAGTTCTCAAAGAAATCCTGCCTCTGTGGAAAATGATAGATACACTTCTTGCAGAAGTCACAGCAATCATTAAAACAGCTTTCCATGTTAAGAACTTCAAGTCAGCCTGATGAGCTGGTTCAAATGAAGCAAGGGTTAGTTTCTCTAACACAAAATTAAGATTCCAATGAGAAGCCACCATTTTTTGGATGCCTGGTATGCTAATCCCCTTTCAAAAACATTTGTACATGAAATGCATTGAAAAAGGACCATGGGCAAACGTGCTGAAATAGCTGGTAAATGAACCTTGATGGAGGAATAAGAAAGGCCAAAGGAAAGTAACTCACACAAATATTGTAAAACTAGAGAAACACTATACCTAAATGGGTGCTGGTTATGTTGTTGGCACCAACTAGAAAACTTTTTTCATTTGCTAATATATGATTTTTTAGTAGCAGGTTTTCTTGCCGACAGTAGTACCTGCTGCATGTCCTTACTGAACAGGTGTTTAAAGGGACTTAAGACCCTATCATCCAGGCAGTAAATTGAAGTTTATTGGGGTTGCAGCATATCAAACCCCCTATTCTTGTGTGAGTAGTTCCATTGTGTGAGGGAGCTTGTGGTAATTGCCCCTGGTCATTTCCAAAAGAAGGGAGAATCACCATTGGCTAGTCCAGAAGGGAGTCACCAAAATGATCTTGGGGGATTCCTTCTGAATCTTCATAAGTAACACGGATATCAGTGGAAAGGGTATAAAAGCATGCAGGAAAATTCCTGACCAAGGAGAGGAAAAGGCACTTGTCTTCCAGGCCTTCTTTCATAGAGTTCCGGATCAGAATTTTGCCAACTGATTGTTCATAGAGAAGGCAAAGAGGTCTACTTGAGGGACTCCTCAGATATGGATCAAATCTTGGAACCGCCCCAAACTAGTTTACATTTGTGAGGGTCTGCTTTTGTTTAGCGCATTTTGTCTGCCACACAATTTTGGATGCCTGTAGAGGGAGACCGTGCTGTAAAGTTATATCCCAAGCTAACATGATTAGTCTGCAAAGGGGGAATGAAGTGGATCTCCCCTTACTTGTTGATGTACCACATGATTGTTCTATTGTCTGTAATAACTTGAAGAGGTCCAAGGGACCAAATGTGACTCAAAAAGTTAATTGGCTTGATTAGAGCACTTATCTCTCTTATATGTATGTGCTTGCATCTGTCCTTGGTGTCCCAAACACCTTGTACTTTTAATCCCTCCTGAAACTGCTCCCCAAGCAAAGTCTGAAACATCTGTTTTGACTGACTACTTTTGTGTAGGCAGAAGAAGGGGAGACCTGGATTTAGGGATATTTGCTGTCTCCACCAAGTGATTTCCCTTCTGACAAATCCCAGAACTGGGATTTGAAAAGGTAATAGGCATTGGTGCTGTGACCAAAGAGACTTCAGATACCACTGCATCTTTCTCTTGTGGAGCCTTGCTAGAGGTATCATGAGAATCATTATATCACTGGCAAGAGGTATAATGAGAATCACTGATGCCATGAGATCTAAAATCCTGAGGTACTCCCTTGCAGAGACTGAAATTTGAGTGTAAAACCTCTGAAATAAATTTAGATATAGATCTGTTTTCCTGCAGAAGTACAGTTCTTTGAACTGAGCCATCTACCAGACAACCAGGGAACACAATCCTGTGAGACAGATTCAAAAAGTCTTTTGCATGTTCTCTTGGAATGCCAGCTTGTGTAAGAGATCTCTTACCCAAGTGAGAGACTCCTGACATTTTGAAAAAGGCTCTGCAAAAATAAGCAAGTCATCTAACAATGGAAAAATGTGGATACCTTTTTGCCTGCAATGAACTATAACTGGAGCTAGACATTTTGTGAACACTCTTAATGCAGTGGATAGTTGAAGGGTAAGTGATAGTATGATTCAGACACACAAAACCTTAAGAAAAACCAGAATCAGGATGTGATGATGATCATCTTTTAAGGCTAGTGTTACCAGGAAACCTGAAAGAGGAAGAAGGGTAACAGGTTGTGAAGTGACATCATTTTGAATTTGGGCACTGTCACAAACCGGGTTAGGAAAGAAAGAAAGATCCAGAACTGGTCTCCAAGCATTTTTATTCTTTGACACTAGGAACATCCTTGAATAAAACCCCTTCCCCCTCCTGGAAAGGAGGAACTGCTTCTATCACTCCTTCAGACAGCACATGATGAAGAACAGGTGAAAACAAAAGAATCTGATTTACAGAATGTCAAATGACCCCCTGGAAAGGAGGAATTTCCTCCCGCTGTCATCTGCAGCCCTGTTGATGATTTTCAGAACCCCATTGTCTGAAACAATCTGTTGCAGATTGAAAAAAAATCAATCAATGGAGATTCAGACTTTCTGGAAGAGAAGAGTGGCCAGGGTGGGAGGGGGTCACAAGGTCTCTTGCATAGTTATTCAGACTTGTTGGACTGTCCTTGGTTTTGGGAAATTTGAGACTTCTTTGTGCACCCCCCTTGCCAATTAAATGTCTGTTTACCTGAATTCTATTGAGACTGTTTATTCTGTTTTTTGCCAAAACTGGATGAGGAGAAAGAAAATTCCTTGGACAATTTGGAAAAGGAGGGCTGAAAAATCTTAAAGATTCCCTGGATCAGCTTGCCGCTTTTATCACACTTTTTGATCACCTCTGCAGTGGACGGTCTAAACACTAAATCTCTAAGGGGGAAATTTAAGATCTAATTTTTCATACAATCTGGGTGGTTCTGAGAATACAGCCAAGCAAGCCTCCTTAAACAGTACCAGTGGCCATAGTCCTGGAAGAAGTATTAACAGAATCATACACACTGCAAACAATGAGTATTGATCTGTGTAACAGAAGAAAAAAAGAAGTTATGTACTCACCATAACATTCCATGTGTGTTGTCCATCTTCGCCTTCATTCTTACTAGGCTGGGTTTGGATCTGATCCTCGGACCCGTCTCCGCCTTTATTTCCAAGCTCGAGGCTCTCTGCCAGCTCATGGCTAAATCCCTATTCCAGCATGCACTAGAATACTCTCCAGATCTTGTTTGCCTTAATTATAAGGCTATAAGAATTTTCAATGTAGTAAATAGAGGCTGATGAAGAAGGACAGAGGACAGTGGTAATCCAATTGTGAAGACTCGGTCTCCTAGAAGTAAAGAAGGGAAGGGGGAAGGAGGGTGGGATGTAAGACTGAAGGAGAAAATGGACAACACATATGGAATGTTATGGTGAGTATATAACTTCTTTATGTGATGTTGTCCTATCTCACCTTCATTCTTACTAGGTTGGGACAGCATCCCTATCACATTGAGTCTCGGGTTGCTCAAGGGAGAATATTCCTCAGAATCATGGAACCAAAAGAGGCCCTGTTCCTGGAGGCCAAATCAACTTTGCCCATGTTGCTGCAGCACAAATTGTGTCAATTGGTAATTTAGCCAGAAAAGTTGAAGAGGTTGCAATTGCTCTTGTAGAATGGGCTTTCACTCTTCCTGGAAGTTGTTTATTATGAGACTTATAGATAAAAGTTATACAGTCTGAAAGCCGTTTAGAGAAACCTTTGAGACAGGAGATCCTTTCTTTGAATCTGAAAAGGAAACAAATAACTGATCAGAGTTTTGGAATTCTGCAGTTCTGTGTAAGTAAAAACATAATTGTCTATGTATATCCAGTTGATGTATTATGTATTTCGCCTTGTTTTCATAATTTGGGAAGAAAATTGGTAATTCTATAGATTGGTTCAAATTTGTCTCTGAAGTTACCTTGGGTAAAAAGGAGGGGTTTGTTCATAAGGACACCCTGTCTCTATGGAAAAGCAAGTATGGGGGCTTTGTGGACAAAGCTTACAAATCTGACACCGTTCTAGAAGAGGGGATTGTTATCAAGAAAATGGTTTTCCAAGTCAAGAATTTCAATTCACAAGATGATGCTGGTTTGAAAGGATGGAAAACTATGTGGGAAAGGATAACATTTAAATCCCATGGTGTTTGAGATTCTCTGATAGGTGGTCTCAACAACAGAGTACCCTTAAGAAAAGCTTTGCATAGTTTATGAGGCATTATGTTGGATCCCGAGTCTCTGAAATGAAAAATGGAGATTGCTGCTACTTGAACACTAATTGTAGCTGCAGCAGCTCCCACATTAAACAGTTTTGCTAGGAAATCCAGAATGAAACTGACTGGAGCAAAATCAGGTCGATATTATTGAAAGTAGCCCATAAGGAAAATCTTTTCCATTTGCTTTTAAGTATTTTCCTTGTTGAAGCTTTACGAGACAAAATTAGAATGGGTTTAACTTCAGAGGAGAGGTTTGGAAACCTGGCTATCGTTGGAATTGGAGCAGCCAAGCTGTCATTAGAGGGTCTGAAGGGATGAATGGAATGTTCCTGATGCATGAGTCAGAAGGTTTGGAACTGGGTCCAGAATCCAAGGCTCCCCTCGAAGATGAGGCCATAGGAAGGAGAACCAAATTTGATGAGGCCAGTATGGAGAAATGAGTATCAAGTCCCTTCCCAAATGATTTGCTTTTTAGAGGAATTTTGGAATAAGTGGGAAGGGGGGAACAGCATAGAGGAGGCCCAGGGGCCAATTATGAACAAGAGCATCGATAAGGGCAAAGTAGCTGCTGCATTTGGCATTCATGGATGTCACAAAGAGATCGCAGCAAGGCTGGTCCCATTTTCAGAATATCTTTTCTGCTACTTCTTGATTTAGGGACCATTCGTGAGGCTTCAGAATTGCTGTGCTGAGTCTGTCTGCTATTACGTTGGATTTCCCCGGGATGTGTGTTGCTACCAGACAACATTGGGAGGAGGTTGCCCATTGCCATACTTTCAGGGCCTATCAACAAAGGGGGCAAGATTTGGTTCCTCCTTGTTTGTTTATGTACCATACAACTGACATGTTGTCTGTCTGGATTGCAATAGTTCCCAGAGGAAAATAGTCTGGAATGCTTTCAATGATAAAAACACTGCTTTCATCTCTAGGACATTGATGTGCATGTGGGCCTCATAATCCTGCCAGGTGCCTTGGACTGTCTTTCCTAGATAATGCTCCCCCCATATGAGATGTGTCCGTGGTCACTGTGGCAATTGGTTGGGGAAGTACAAATGGTCAACCCACAGTCGGTTCAGTGGAGTAAAGCCACCAATGAAGATCCTTCTTTCAGGTTTCTGTGATGATTATTTTGTGAGACATTGGAAGCACTTGGATCGACCACTGAGTGGATAGCAGCCACTGAAGAATTCTCATGTGTAGTCATGTTAGTGGGATCAAGACTATCACTGCTGCCATGTTTCCCAGAGCTTTTAGAACCATCTTTACTTGGGCTTTCTTCCTCAAGAGGTACATCACCAGATGTCTTAGTACATGGATCCTTTCTGGTGGAAGTCTTGCTGTCATTTTTGTTGAGTCTAATTCTGCCCTGTGAATACCAGATGCTGAGAGGCCACTAAGGCAGATTTCTCAAAGTTTACTGTAATCCCTAAGTGGGAGCAGAAATGCAAGATTGTGTTCCTTGTTTTTATCAGAAGATGAAAAATACAACAGTCTCAACCTCAAATTCAAAGAAACACCAGTACCCTAAAGCTGAAGGAACAATCAAACAAAAAGATGACAAAAATTATCCGTTTATTCACACATGTCCTGTTACCTCGGCAATTCGCCTTCAGTGGAACATCTCACCATACAAAAAACATCTTTTTATATATCATAAGCAATTAAATCATTAACCAATTAATTCAAGTGCAAATTTTAAAGTGCAATTTTTTAAAGTGCAATTGTAAAATACAAATTTTCAAATGCAAGTTTCAGAATGCAACTACTCTCTTTAGCTATACACATTCGATACAAAAAGTACAAATACAAAATTATGCAAAGACTTGATGAAAACATTCTATCTTATATACCATTACAAACTCTAATTTAATTAGATACATAATCAATGCAGTAAACCAATAAAGCAACAAAGCACTGACTAAATTCAAACAATAATGCCACTGTCTAAATTCATGCCCCTCGGATATAAAGTATGATAACTATATATCATTTTGTGTTCCAACCTATTCAGTTCTGTTTTAAAATTACCTCCCTGAAAGTGTGGTCTGGCTAACACACTAAAGATGAAACCATTAATATTGCCATTGTGCATTTTAACAAAATGTGAAGCTACAGAGCTATCCATATTACCCCTTCTGACATCCCCCAAGTGTTCGAGAATACGAATTTTGACTTTCCTTGTGGTTTGTCCTACGTACCACAGAGGTTTGGCACAATTACAACCCATAATATAAACTACCCTTGAGAAGAACAATCAAATTTCTCAAATGCTAAATACTTTTTCCCATTGATCTTCTTTCCATGTAAATTGATTACCCTATCGCATACAGAGCATCGTCCACAACGTTGCATGCCAATGTTCATATCTGTTGAATGTTCAAACTTCCTACTTAACAATTCTTTCAAATTGTTATACCTACTGTAAGAAAAGGTAATATACCTGGGAAACAGATGTCTGCTGATCAAGTCATCACAATCTACATGCCAAAGTTGTTTAAAAATGTTTTCAACTACCCATGAAAATTCAGAGTACCTGGATACAAAAAAATAGTCTGTCCTGTTCATGAGGCACTGGCCACCATTCATGGTAACCACCCCTAGATTTATTCCCTCCACACAACCTGTCCTTAATGCCTGAGAGTGTAGTTTCCATATAACCTCTACAAAAAAGTCTCACGAATACTTCATCAAAAACTTCATCCCATAAATTAGGGTCAGAAGTATTTCTGAGAATTCTCTTAAATTCCCCTTCTGGCAATGCTTTAATCAAATTGGGGGGAGGGTCATGCTGCTGGCATGCAAAAAATTATTAATCGAGGTAGGTTCCCTGAAAGGTCTGTGTTGTACCAAATTTTCCCTTCCAATGTAAAATTCCACATCCAAAAATGGAATACTGCTTCTCGAATATTCAAAAGTGAAATTTAACCCATGTGTGTTTCTATTCAAATTTTGCATGAAAACATCAAACAATGAAAATTCACCCTTACAAACAAAAATAAGATTGTCAATGTATCGTTTGTAAAAAAACAACATTATTAATATAAAAAATATTTTGAAACATAAACTCTTTCTCAAATTCACCCATGTATATCACTGCGTAGGTGGAGGCAAAAGCTGCACCCATCGCTGTCCCTTTGACTTGAAGGAAAAAATCCTTCTTCCACACAAAATAATTATGTGTTAAGCTGTATTCAAACAGGGACAACAAAAACATTGTGCGTGGGCCCTCACTCATCATCTTACTCATGGCATCCAAGCCCCATCTTCTATTAATGTTGGTATATAAAGATGAAACATCAACTATGGCCCAATAAAAATCCTTGTCCCACACCATCCCATGCAGTGCTCTACATACATCCTTGGTGTTTTTCACATGAGAAGATACCTTGGGCAAATATTTTTTAAATTGAAAATCAAGAAATTTATTCACTCTTTCGATGAAAGACCCTACCCCAGAAATGATAGGCCTCCCTGGTGGATTGGTCATGTTCTTGTGAATTTTTGGAATAGCATAAATATAAGGGTGCCGAGGTTCTCTCACTACCAACTTTTTAACATCACTACTCAAAAAGAAACCTAATCTCTCACCTCTTCCCAACAATTCAACAAGTTCATCTGAATAAAGTTTCAGCGGGTTGTTTCTCAATTTCATATAAGTGTCTTCCCTAAGCAATGTTTCAATGATGTTGTCGTATTTAACAGTATCCATACTCACCCAATTACCTCCTTTATCAGCAGGTCTCACAGTCACTCTTGTCTAATTTGGTTCTAAAATCCTTTAAAGCAAGCCATTCATTTTTGGAGAGATTAAATGTTCTATCCTTCCTACAAAATTCATTATATTCTTTCTCGATGCTTGCACAAACCACTCGCTCAAAAACATTAATTGCAGTGGAACGCCTCGGAGGTATAAAGACACTGTCATTAGGAAACTGTGGTAAACCAATTCGCCCATAACCCACCCCAAACGTTTCCCCCACGGGAAGATTACCATCCTCATATGAATTTTCATTTTCACTTAACAAATCATCATTATAATCATAAATACTTAAATTAAGTAATTCATCATCCTCTTGAATATCATTTAGTGTTTCAACATGTAAATTTGAATCACATTCAGAAAAAAAACACCCTTAAGTTCAATTTGCGAATAAATTTTAGAACATCCACAATAATGTCCGCTAACATGGGTAACTTAGTGGGAATAAACTTGGTACCTTTTTGAAAAACACTACGCATGTCGTCTGACAAAACAACATCAGAAAGATTAATCACACAAGTCATCAAAATGTGTTAAATGAACACCCCCACAGTTCACATTATCTACAACAATGTCCAATAAAGTCCCATCATTGTTCAAATTCCCATCAGGTATACTAACACAAGAGGTACCTGATGCCAATGGTTGGGAAAAATGCAAAGTGCTTACTTTTCATTTTTTACAAATCATACATTGACGATCTTATTTTTGTTTGTAAGGGTGAATTTTCATTGTTTGATGTTTTCATGCAAAAGTTGAATAGAAACACACATGGGTTAAATTTCACTTTTGAATATTTGAGAAGCAGTATTCCATTTTTGGATGTGGATTTTTACATTGGAAGGGGAAATTTAGTACAACACAGACCTTTCAGGAAACCTACCTTGATTAATAATTTTTTGCATGCCAGCAGCATGCCTCCCCCCCATTTGATTAAAGCATTGCCAGAAGGGGAATTTAAGAGAATTCTCAGAAATACTTCTGACCCTAATTTATGGGATGAAGTTTTTGATGAAGTATTCGTGAGACTTTCTTCTAGAAGTTGTATGGAAACTACACTCTCAGGCATTAAGGACAGGTTGTGTGGAGGGAATAAATCTAGGGGTGGTTACCATGAATGGTGGCCAGTGCCTCATGAACAGGACAGACTATTTTTTGTATCCAGGTACTCTGAATTTTCATGGGTAGTTGAAAAAATTTTTAAACAACTTTGGCATGTGATGACTTGATCATCGGACATCTGTTTCCCAGGTATATTACCTTTTCTTACAGTAGGTATAATAATTTGAAAGAATTGTTAAGTAGGAAGTTGGAACATTCAACAGATATGAACATTGGCATGTAACGTTGTGGACGATGCTCTGTATGCGATAGGGTAATCAATTTACATGGAAAGAAGATCAATGGGAAAAAGTATTTAACATTTGAGAAATTTGATTGTTCTTCTCAAGGGGTAGTTTATATTCTGGGTTGTAATTGTGCCAAACCTCTGTTGTACGTAGGAAAAACCACAAGGAAAGTCAAAATTCGTATTCTGGAACACTTGGGGGATGTCAGAAGGGGTAATATGGATAGCCCTGTATCTTCACATTTTGTTAAAACGCACAATGGCAATATTAATGGGTTCATCTTTAGTGTGTTAGCCAGACCACACTTTCAGGGAGGTAATTTTAAAACAGAACTGAATAGGTTGGAACATAAAATGATATATAGTTATCATACTTTATATCTGAGGGGCATGGATTTAGACAGTGGCATTATTGTTTGAATTTAGTCAGTGCTTTGTTGCTTTATTGGTTTACTGCACTGATTATGTATCTAATTAAATTATAGTTTGTAATGGTATATAAGATAGAATGTTTTCATCAAGTCTTTGCATAATTTTGTATTTGTACTTTTTGTATCGAATGTGTTTAGCTAAAGAGAGTAGTTGCATTCTGAAACTTGCATTTGAAAATTTGCATTTTACAATTGCACTTTAAAAAATGGCACTTTAAAATTTGCACTTGAATTAATTGGTTAATGATTTAATTGCTCATGATATATAAAAAGATGTTTTTTTGTATGGTGAGATGTTCCACTGAAGGCGAATTGCCGAGGTACCAGGACATGTGAATAAATGGATAATTTTCATCTTTTTGTTTGATTGTTCCTTCAGCTTGAGGGTATTGGTGCTTTATCAGAAGATGCCTGGTTGTGGTGGTTAGGAGCCAGTCATCTAAATATGGAAACATTCGGAATCCTAGATGTCTCAAGTGAGCCGCTACTAGTGCCATACATTTGGTAAACACTCTGGGGGCTGTAGTGAGGCCAAAGGGCAGAGCTCGAAATTGGTAGTGACTGACTCCCAGGTGAATGTGCAAGTGTCTCCTGGCTCACCTAGTACACATCCTGGAGATCTATAGAGCACATCCAGTCATCTTTTCCCAGGAATAGTTTTATCGACTGCAATGGCACCATCTGGAACTTGTTCTTCTTTACTGATTTGTTTAGAATGCTGAGATCCAGAATGGGCTTCAGTCCCCTGGTTTTTAGGAACTAAAAGGAATCTTGAGTAAGTTCTGGATCCTAATTGGTCTCTGGGGACTTCCTGGATGACTCTTTTGTCTAGCAACTTTTGAATTTCTAGAGTTGCCTGTTTCTTTTGACTGGGTGGGATGTCTGTAACCTTTTTTAACTTCTGGATGGGAAGAGAAAAGGGGATGGTGTAACCTCTGGGTATGATACGTGGTACCAATTTGTCTTTTGTCAGTTGTTGCCAGGCTTTTAGGTACAAAGAAAGGCAACCCCTAACTGCCTCTAGAGCTGAGCAGTCGGGCCTCCATTCAGGAGCACTGAAAAGGCCAAACAAAGAAAGATTCTCTGTTGCCCTCATTCTGCAGACCCCCATTTGCCATTATTAATTCCCCCTCTGCCTCTGAGAGAAATTTCACAATGGGTGTCCTGAAAAGATCTCTGAGATTTCCGGAACCACATTTTACCACTATCTCTCTAACCTTTGGGATAAAGTCTAGTAGGCATGAAAAATGGATTCCTATGGCAGACACAGTCTTTCTCTCTTGTTCACACCTGGTGAGTGTGTCCTTTACCTTAGGCCTGAACAAGGATGAGCCATCAAAAATAGAAGTTATGTTCTTACCATAACGTTCCATGTTAGTTGTCTTCTTCTCGCCTTCTTCTTGCTGGATGGGTTCGGAGCCGACCTCGGCTCCGACTCGGCCACTCTAAAAGCTCGAGAGTTGGTTCCACCGGCTCGAGGCTCCCCTTATATCCCACAATGCTAGGTGAGAGTTACCTCAGATCTCGTTTGTAAGCTAACCCCAGCTTATAACAGTAACAGTATAACTGTAAAACAGAATCCACCTCTAACAACAGGAAAAAGAAGGGTGACCTACATCCTGAACCAAGAAATATGCATAATAGCATATGACTAAGAAAGAGGTGGTAGAAAGAGAGGTCACGATCATAACTCCTCTAGGTCTGTCCAGGCCAGGGGGAAGGAGGGTGGGATGAAGAAGAAGGCGAGAAGAAGACAACTAACATGGAACGTTATGGTAAGAACATAACTTCTATATGTTAAGTTGTCTATCTCGCCTTCATTCTTGCTGGATGGGACCGCGTCCCTAGCACCTTGTCCCGGTGGCCTAACGGAACAGACTCCTGAGAACAGTGGAACCAAAATTAGCTCTATGCCTAGAAGCTAAATCCAACTTATAATGAGAAATAAAAGTGTGAGGAGTAGCCCAAGTAGCCGCTGCACAAATGGTGTCAATAGGCAGTCTGTCTTGGAAGGCTAAAGAAGTAGCCAAAGCTCTGGTGGAATGGGCTTTAGGTTTATTAGGCAATTTTTGTTGTCTAATTTCATATACCAGGAAATCAAAGA
Organism: Protopterus annectens; assembly: GCF_019279795.1. NCBI lineage: Eukaryota > Metazoa > Chordata > Ceratodontiformes > Protopteridae > Protopterus > Protopterus annectens. Next base: position 256,023,278 of record NC_056727.1, on the reverse strand, counting down.
TGTTAGCCATCTGGATAATGATACCTTTGAAACTGAAAGTCCCTTTCTGCTTTCCGCATAGGAGACAAACAGCTGATCAGATTTTCTGAATTGTTTCGTTCTATCCAAGTAGTACCTTAATTGACGATGAACATCCAGGCAGTGTAATTTTGTTCAGACCTATTTGAATACTCTGGGAAAAAGACAGGAGGTCAATGCTTTGGTTTAGATTTGATGTTGAAACCACCTTAGGCAAAAAGGACGGGTTAGTTCGTAAGGAAACTCTGTCCTTATGGAACAAAAGATAAGGAGAACGACAACTGAGTGCTTGAAGTTCTGAAATTCTTCTAGCTGATGTGATAGCCACCAGAAAGAGAGTTTTCCATGATAATAATTTCAAGGAACATGAAGCTGCAGGTTCGAAGGTGAAAGAATCAAAGAAGCAAGAACTAAATTTAGGTCCCAAGGAGAAGGAGGATTTCTTATAGGAGGTCTGAGAAGAAAAACTCCTTTCAAAAAGGCTTTGCAAAGTTTGTGGGACATTAGGGCAGATTCAGAAATACCCACATGAAAATTAGAAATAGCTGCCAATTGAACCTTAAGAGTAGATGGAGATGAACCTGCATGGAAGAGTTCAGCTAGAAAATCAAGGACTAGTTGGATGGAAGCGGTGAAAGGATCTATGTCCTTTCCTTGTGCCCAATATGAGAAGCGTTTCCACTTACTCAAATAAATCTTTCGAGTGGAAGATTTATGGGAAGCTATCAATATATCTCTAACAGAGTGAGATAATTGAGGAAGCCTGGCTACGGTTGGAACTGGAGGAACCAAGCAGTGAGGTTCAGAGAGGGGAGGGAGCGATGAAACTGACCCGACTGGTGGATCAAAAGGTCTGGAACTAGGTCCAGATTCCACGGTCGCTCCAAAAGAAATCGATGTAGAAAGGGGAACCACACTTGTCGAGGCCAGTAAGGAGCAATGAGGATCAATGAGGCCTTCTGAGCGATAGCTTTCTGTATTACTTGAGAGATCAGTGGGAAAGGAGGAAATGCATACAGAAGTCCCGGGGCCAAACTTGGACTAGAGCGTCCCTGCTGGGTTGGCCTGGTAAAGGCAATAGAGTGAAATATTCTCTGCACTTGCTGTTTTGGGGAGTAGCAAAAAGATCGCAGCAAGGCTGACCCCACTTGAGAAAGATTTCTCTCACTACAGAGTCTTTCAGAGACCACTCGTGAGGCATGAGTATAGCTCTGCTCAACTTGTCCGCAATGTGATTGGACTTCCCGGGGATGTGCGTTGCTATCAGAAAACGCTGAGAAGAAATCGCCCATTGCCACAGTCTGAGTGCTTCTTGACACAGGGGATATGATCTGGTTCCACCTTGTTTGTTGATGTACCACACTACAGACATATTGTCTGTCTGGATTGCAATCGTTCCCAAGGGAAGAGAGTCTTGAAGGGCTTGCAACGCTAAAAGCACTGCTCTCATCTCCAGAACATTTATGTGCAAGTGGCATTCGTCTGGTTGCCATGTGCCCTGGACTGTCCTGCCCTGATAATGCCCCCCCCACCCGATCAGGGAGGCATCCGTTGTCAGAGTAGCAACCGGAGGAGGTGGAACAAATGGTCTTCGCGACAGGAGCTGGGGGGAAGACATCCACCACATGAGATGCTTTTTGCACGCTTGCATGATCATAATGGTGTGAGACATTGGAAGTTCCTGGTATGACCATTGAGTAAAAAGCATCCACTGAAGGATCCGCATGTGGTATCTGGCCAATGGAAGGAGAGGTATGGTCGCTGCCATGATTCCCAACACCTTTAGAACTAACCTGGCTTTGATTCTGTTGTTGTTGAGAAGAAGTGACACCAATTTGTGAATGTCTGATATTCTTTGGTTCGTTAGCCTTGCAGACATGTTTATAGTATCTAAATTTGCGCCTATGTAGGTAATAGTACGACAAGGCGACAAAACAGACTTTTCGCAATTTATTGAAATACCCAGTTTTTGACAAACGCGAAAAGTATAATCTCTGGCCATCAGAAGGAGATGCTTGGTGGGAGCTGTGAGAAGCCAGTCGTCCAAATATGGAAACACCTGGAATCCTTGTCGTCTCAGGTGAGAAGCTACCACTGCCATGCATTTGGTAAACACCGGGGCAGTGGTGAGACCAAAGGGCAGGGCCCTGAACTGAAAATGACTGGTTCCCAGCCTGAAGCGGAGGAATCTTCTGGAGTGTCTGTTCATTTTTATGTGATAGTACGCATCCCGAAGGTCTATAGAGCACATCCAGTTTCCTTTGCCCAAAAGGGGAAGAATGGATTGCAGCGTGACCATCCGAAATCTTGTTTTCTTGACTGATTTGTTCAAGACACTGAGATCCAAAATCGGTCTCCAGTCCCCTGTTTTCTTTGGAACTAAAAAGAACCTTGAGTAGATTCCGGATCCTTGTTGGTCTGCTGGCACTGACTGAATTGCTCTTTTTGCAAGCAGTTTTGAAATTTCCAAAGCTGCTATATCCCTTTGAGCGGTGGAACATCTGGAAGGGATTTTTTGACCGATTTGGAAAACGAAGAAAGGGGATAGAATAGCCTTCGAAATGATGGACTGTACCCATTTGTCTTGAGTCAGGGATAGCCAGGCTTCTGGGTACAGTGACAATCTTCCCCCGACTGCCTCCGAAGATGGGCAGTTGGGCAACACCTCAGGGATGCTGAAAGGGCTTGTCAAGGAAGGCTTCCCGATTGCCCTGGTTCTGCGGACCCCCCCTGCCCCTAGGGCGACGTCTACCATTGTTATTCCCACCTCTGCCTCTGGTGGGAAACGACTCTGTCGTCAGGCGAAGTCCCTTGAGATTGTTTACGGAACCACATCTTCCCACCCTTCTGGCCTTTGGGGTAAGGCCTAGAAGGAGTCGAAAACGGACTCCGACGGCAGAAAGGGTCTTGCCATCAGTCTCGCACCTAGTCAGGGTTTCTTTCACTTGAGGACCAAAGAGAGATGATGCATCAAAGGGGAGTTCGTGAAAGACGTCTTGAAAGGGTCCGCAAAGTTGCATAGCCGCATCCAGGCGTGCCTACGTAAGGCTACACCTGTCCCTGCGGCTCTGCTCGCTCCATCGGCCGCATACGCAGAGGAGGCGCATGGAGGAGTTAGATATGGAATTAAGGGTAGCCAGCTGCGTGTTCAATTTTTCTTGGAAACCCGCAGCTGTAGGATCCTTTAACATTTCACTCGCTTCCTTGATCAAGTCCCTTTGAAGACGAGTGAAATGGCACAGGTAATTCAGCGAACGCATGGTAAATGTCGCTGAGGAGAACATCCGCTTCCCGTACCTATCCATGGACCTAGATTCCTTGTTAGGTGGATGGACAGGCACTGAAGGATCAGCCAGTTCCTTCTTTGTGGCAGCAGCTACCACCATAGCATCCACAGAAACTCCTTTTGATAAAAATTGCTTGTCTGATGGAGCTGTGATGAATTTAGAGGGTCTCCTGGGAGTGGGGTCCACTGAATCAGGAGCCGTCCATGCCTTCTTAGCAACCACCTGCATGAGGGGGTCAAGGGGGCCACCCAGGAGGTGGAAGGACGAGAGCCAAACGCCTCAAGATACACAGATTCGTCCTCAGAAGGGTTGAGGGCTGGCCAATTTCCCCTCTGTTTCAGGATCTCCAGAATGTCTGCAAATGAGACATCTTCAGAAGGGGAACGGGGGGAACCCTCAGAATCATCCAGATCTGTGTCTGACGTGATAGGCTCAGGTGAATCAATGTGTTTCCTCTTGCACTTCCTCTTCCGAGGGGGCTCTTCTGCCTAATCAGGAGAGGCCTCGGAAGAGGATGAAATCCCCACAGGGGGCTCCTGAGGAGCTGGCTCTCTGCGGTCTGGGATGAGGGAGTGAGTCGACTTACCCTGAGGCAGCATAGAGGGAGGGGCGGACGGAGCCGACTGTGGAGTAGAGCCAGGCTCTAACACACTCCGCATGACCTCGAATGCACCCCTGTCAGGCAGAGCCAGGGGTCCCCGCTCCGAAGAGCTAAGAACCCCTCGGCACCGACAGTGATGGGTCCGAGGTCGATGTCGGAGCCGAACTCACCAGCGCCAAGCTCCGAGAGGGAGAGGGGGTCGGACAAGGGTCCGATGCCACTCACCCCCTCGGAGCCGACGAGGGAAGTCCGGCGCCGAGATTCTTCCAAAGAAGAAAACGGAGCCGACGACGGAGCCAAGACAATTGTCTCAGCTCCGAAGTAATCACAGTCTCGGTTCCGACGCGACCCGGCTCCGAACTCAAGAGAGTCGAAGGAGGAAAAAGTTGATGGACCGGGGCAGGCACCGACTGATGAGTCGGGCTCTGAAGCATCTGGGCTAGTGCCTCGGACTTAAGTAGTCGACTCACTACCCTCTGAAGGTCATGATCGGACAGCCTCGATGACCTAGAGGAATGAGACCTTTGGCCCGTTCAGACCGCAGGGCAGATCCTAGAGCGGGATGAGCGGAGCCAAGAGAAGGTGACCTAGACCTCTTTCTGGTTGTCGGCTCAAGGTCTGGTCGGAGCCGACACGGGTACTCAATAACCTCGGCCCGCCGAGCCGAGGGAGCCACAGAAACTGTGGACTGAGACTTATCGGCTCCAGCCGGAGCCGATAAAGGCAAAGGTTGAACAACCTGAGGTCTCGGCTCAGAAGCCAGAGCCGAAGACCTCGATACCTTAGAGGGCTTCCCTGTTGAAACTGACAGGGTACCCTCGGGCTTCAATGCGCCTCTCAGAATTAGCTTGTTTTTCTTTCCTGCAGGACCCTGGGGCTGAAGCCATGGCACACAGCACAGGAGTCCTGCAGGTGCAAAGGCCCCAGACAATAGACACAAGAAGTGTGAGCGTCTGTCAGAGACATTTTCTGACAGCACGCATCACACTTCTTGAATCCGGAGACCTTTGCTTCTTTAGACATATCCCTGACTGACAGGTGTACACAAAAACACACCCAAACACACAAGTTATACCCTGTCAGGAAAAAATAATAATAATTTTAGTAGTAATACTAGAATTAAGTACACTAAAATTAAAGTAAACTACAAGAAACACAAACACTCCACTAGGGATAGGGAAGGCCTAAGGGCCCAAAGGAAGAACCAAAGGTTCTTTAATAAAGAAACGGAAAATTTTTAGGATCGGGGATAAAGATTTTTAATCTACACTAACTACGAAAGAAATTTAACTTAAAAGGGGTTTAAAAGAGTAACTTTTACAAGTAAAAAGTAACACTCACCAGGAACCGGTAGAAGCAACCAACCTCGAAGCTGTAGCGGCAAACGAGATCTGAGGTAACTCTCGCCTAGCATTGTGGGATATAAGGGGAGCCTTGAGCCGGTGGAACCAACTCTCGAGCTTTTAGAGTGGCCGAGTCGGAGCCGAGGTCGGCTCCGAACCCATCCAGCAAGAATGAAGGCGAGATAGACAACTTAACATGGGGCATTTACAAAGGTAGACTTAAAGGGTTCCGTGACGTCACATAAGCGCATCCAAGAATGCCTCCTTAGGGAAATTCCAGAACCTGGTGCTCTACTTGCTCCATCAGCTGCATATGATATGAGTCACATGGATGCATTAACTACTGAATTTAAGGTGGTGAGCTGAGAGGAAACCTTGTCTGTAACCCCTTCAGCTACTGAACCTTGGAGGGTATCTCCTAGCTCTTTCAGGAGATCCCTTTGCAGTCTCATAAAATGAGTGAGGTAGTTCAGCGATCTGAGAGAAAAAGTCGCTGAAGAAAAAATGTGCTTTCCATACCTGTCCATAGTTTGAGACTCCTTGTTTGGAGGATGGACAGAAGAAGATGTTTCTGAGAGTTCCTTCTTGGTTGCTACCGCCACAACCATAGCATCTACTGGGACTCCCTTGGTTAGAAAAGCCTTATCAGAGGTGGATGTAATAAATTTGTTTGGCCTCCTAGGAAGAAGTTCTACTGAATCTGGGGACTCCCACACCCTTCGAGAAACTAGGTCCATTAGTTCATCAAAAGGTGGAGACACCCAAGAGGTGGAAGGGTGAGATCCGAAAGCCTTCAGGTATATGGACTCCTCCGCAGAAGGGTTGGTGGACTTCCAGCCACCTCTCTGCTTTAGCATTTCCAGGATGTCTCCAAAGGAGACACCATCAGGAGGTGACCGTGGGGACCCTTCAGCTTCATCGAGGTCCATATCAGAAGTGATGGACTCCTCTGGGGGGGGGTCTAAGTGCTTCCTCTTACATAGTCTCTTCAGATGGACCTCCTCAGAAGGGTACTCTGAGGATGTTTTGGAAAAGTGGGGTGTGGCCTGTGCGGCATCCTGCGGTTTAGGACCTCTGTGTCCTTGTGGACACAGGGGTATAGAGGCAGACACCGATGCTTTAGAGGGAGGAATATCTGGAGATAATTGTAGACTTGTCTGTGGAGACAGCACCCTCCTCATTACCTCAAAAGCCCACCGTCCCTGATCTGAGGATATCCCTGGATCTGAAGAAGCCTGGAACAAAGGATGAGGGACCCGAGGCTGAGGTAGGAGCCAAAATCAGCCAAGCCGAGGCCCTGAGAGGCAAAGTAGTATCCAACAAATGTCCAATCCGACTCACCCCCCCCTCGGACCCGACTGGAGAGTGTCGGCTCTTAGAGTCCTCCAGCTCCGATGTTGCTGAGGACGTCTGAGCCATGGTCAGATCCATAGAACCTGTAATAGGTCCCAGCTCCAATGCTTCCACTATGACCAGCTTCGGATCTTCCAACTCCAAAGCTAAGGGTCAGATCGGAGGAGGAACCAGAGCAGAAGAGGATGATGTTGTAGTATCTGAAGCCCTCGGGGTTGGATCCAACAGTAACTTGGCCAGCGGTGGTGTCCTTAAGAGCTTTTGCACCACCCAATCCACATCGTCAGCTGATAGATTCCTAGAAGACCGAGTCAAGGAGGTGGGGGATTTTGATCTATGTAATATTGGAGATTTAAGAGTAGGGGAGATTGGTTCCAAGGACAGTAAAATGCAATTTCAAACACTATGGCAGCCTCACAACATAAAGTCAAACATAAATTCTCCACAAAAAATATGTTATCAGTTAATTTACACAACTTTAAAACTGACAGAAAACACGAGTGCTCCATTTAAAAGTGCATTAGTCTTGAAACACTCCATTAAAACACAGCACTCCAAACTCTGAACTAACTTTCCTGAAGAGGTAAGTAAAGAAAATCAAAAATAAAAGAAAGTGGAATTTTTCCCCCCAAAGGGAATGTAATTGCCCAGAAAAGGAAAGCACAAACCAGCAGTAGATCCTCAAAGCTTCAGTGGAGGTTACTTTTTAATGTCAGGAAAGCTCTGAAGGACTTGGTGCCCAAAGTTGTCTTTTGGTCAGCTCATATTGAGGTACTTGACAGTTTGGGTGTGTGGAAGGTGCCTTGAAACTTTGGAAGCTGGACAACTGTTATATCTTTGACAGAACATAATCCATATAGTCAAGGCTACTGCAGCAGTGATCAATATGAAGAGTACATGGCTCTATCACTCCATCCTTTGTTGAAGGATGGGGAAAAAAGAGGAGTCTGGTCTAGTGGATAAAGGATTACCCCCTGGAAAAGAGGACTCTCCTCCCAATGCCATCTGTAACCTTGCCGAATGATCTTCAGAACCCTTTTGGCTAAACCTCTCTGTTACCAAAGATAGAAGTGGAGATTCTGACTTTCTAGAAGGGAAAAGGGGCTGCCAGTGTGGGAGGGGGTTACATGGTCCCTTAAACAGTCATTCTGGTCTATTGGACTGTCCTTTGTTTTGGTGAGTTCCGGCATTCTTTTTGGAACCCTGTTGCCATTGCTTCTTAAATGTCTGTTTATCAGCATTTTGCTGAGACTGTTTATTTTGTTTTTTGCCAGAACTGGATGAGGGTTAGGTAATCCCTTGGAAAATTTAGAAAAGGAGGTCTGAAAAATCTAGAGATTCCCTATATCAGTTTACCCCTCTCATCACACTTTTGATAAGCTGTGCAGCAGAGGGAACAAAACCTAAATATCCAAAGGAGAATTTAAAATGTAATTTTTCATATAATCCCTCTGAAGCAAACCTCCTCAAAACAGTACCAGTGGGCATAACCCTGGAAGACGTATCACCAGACTCACACAAATACTTTAAACAATGAGTTGTGACCTGTAGGGTGGGTGGATGAAACTAAACCACCTGAACTGGATTTTTCCTGACAAGAAGAAACTACAGACAAAACATTCTTCGTACTTTCAAAATTAGTCAGAATATGCTTTAACATAGAGCCTGACAATTCAAAATTCTGAAAGGCAACATTGCAGAAGCATATATGTTTTCCCCATACTTATCAGCTGTTTTCCCATCCTTGTCAGAAAGTTTTGCACTGGAATTAACTAAATGTTTAGTAGCAGTAGGATTAATTAAAACTATAGCTGATGTGTTAGGTTTGGGATGAGTGTATAAAAACTTAAAAGACTGAGGAACATTATACAATCTATCTGCCTTTTTAGGGGCAATAAGTGGACAATCAGGAAAGTTGCAGGCAATGACGTACACATCCTCCAGTGCCGAAAATATTGGAGGAATGGGTAAAGGTTCTGGAAATTCCATTTGTAAAAACTCATAGTGTTTTCTGAGGGACTGAGAAACCTTGGTGTTCTACCACTGAAAATACTGGCACATACTGGAAATAGTTTCAGATGAAGATAGAGAGACACACCTTCAGGGAGAATCAGAAACCATGCTCTCCTCTGAATCAGAATCTGAAAACTGGGGAGAAAAGCTTACATCTGCCTGTTCATCTTCCTGTCCACATTTAGAATCTTGAATCCGTTCGGGAAAAGAGGCATCCCTTTTTCTTTTGCCAGAAACCATCTTATAAGAAGGATCAATAACCTGAATGTAACTTTGAGCCAGATGTAGCAAACTACTCCTGTCCATTGAAATTTGAGCAGCAGCAGATACATGTTTATTTTTCTGTTTCTTTTTGACAGGAAAATGGGGCCAACAGAGTTGTTAATGGAAGTAGCAGTTTCCCCACGGATGAGCACAATTTTCTGACAAAACAGGGAAGTCTTCCCTATTTCCTCTACCAGGACCAAAAAGAGTGGGTCTCCCTTGCTCACTAAGGGGATCCCAACAGATACAGAGGATGTGACTAAGCATCTGTCCATAGATTGTGGCTGTAGGTGCTATACCAGAGGGATACAAGGTAAAAGATGAGTGGTTTGAGAAGCAAACAATGGCCACAGCACAGTCATCCACGTGTGGCTGAAGCAAATTGCTAGCCTGTTGTGGTGTCAAAGACTATTTGCTTAACTTTTTCTTTTTGTGACTGGAAGGAGGACTGACCATGAGACCAGTAGTTTGTTACATAGCTAAGCCAAAAATAGTGCCTTTTTCCTGGGGAGAACAAGCAGTAATAAAACATTAAAAGTCTTTGAAAGTCATGTTTTTCACACAAAAAAAAAACAAGACTCTGAAACATTTTGCCATCACAAAAAAGTAAAATAAACACAATTTCTCCACAGGAAAAAGAGTTTTCAAGTAAAAAAGTAGGCTTTTGTTTAAAAGTACGTTACAATCTCATGACGGTCCATTAAAACACAAGACTCCCAACTTAAAAAAAAATCTAATATTGCTAAACAAATATTTTTTAAAATGGAAGGTTCTTCCCCAAAGGGAACTTATCTGCCCAGCAAAGGAACAATACAAACTGATCATAGATCTTAGAAAGCCTAAGAGGAGCGTATTTTTTGGTGGCAGGAGAGCTCTGAAGGACTTGGTGCCCATACCTGTCTTTTTACTCAGCTCAGCTTGAACTGACCGATGATTTTGGTGCATGGAAAGTGCCCTGAAGCTTTTGAGGTTAGCTGTCTATTATATCCTATGCAGCATATAATCCATATAGCTAAGGTTATCGCAGCAGTGATCAATATGATAAAACTTATATATATTTTCTGTATTATGCAATATTTCTTTATTTTGTGTCAAGTTCTGCTTGTATTTGAATGGAGCACTAATCTAAAGCAAATTCTGGAGAGGGCCCTCTGAACCCTTGTGGCAGGAGGTGTGTGGTGAGAGACCCATCTGTTGAAGCTTGCTGGTCTAGGGCTCTGCTCTGAGCTTTTGACTGGATATTTTGCCCCACCAGTAAGGTTTTTTCATTTATTTTAAAAGCCCTGCATTTGCGTTGGTTTGTTTGATGCACACTACCGCGCACTAACATACAGTTGCAATTACTGTTGGTGGCTATAGGAACATAAAGTTTTCCCTTAGCTATGGTCTGTTCTCCAGTGGGACATTTTTACAGTTGTGCTTCCCTATCAGTCTACAGATCAGGACAGCCTCTGAGCTACACTCTCTAGTTCTTCTCATCTATACTAGTGAATTACCCTCTCACAGGCTCCCCAAATGGTCATGTCTGGTCAATCTCTGTTATTGACCACACCTATTACCTAACACTATAGAAGGACACTATCCCACCATTTCTCCTGCCTACTTGGTTGAATTATGCATCCTGAGGCAATGTAGCAATTGCCTAATGTACACTGACAACCCACTTATTTTACAATACTCCAACTCAGCATGTGAGAGGTGCAGCTAGATAAAAACATAGAATCAAAGCTCTCTCACTCACCAGTCAGTAAACCTGACCCTAAGCAGGTTGTCAGCACTCACATCTCATCACCCTCACCTACCATATAGCCAACACATAACCCCATATATGTGGAGATCTTCTCTAAGAACCTACCCAAAGCACAGAGATCTCCTAAACGCAAGCATACCACACACAGTTCACTTGCAGATAAACACAGTACACATAGAAACACACATGTCAGTGTCTCACCAAGTAACCCACTAAGGCATAACACAAAACCAGATGTACTAGTCCTAGATGATTCTATAGTGAGACATGCTGATATGCCACTCACCAAGCTGGATAAAGAGAAGGTCATAGTTAGCTGAAACATCACACACGCACTCAAGTCTCTCAGAAGCAAGTACTGTTATGATTCTGTCATAGTACAAGTTGGTGTGAATGACTTGAGACATACCTCAGTGGACTATATGAACAGAGACATGACTGAGCTCTCGGATTATGTGTCCCAGACAGGTATGTCCCTAACCTTAAGCACCATACTAACTTCACCTAGGATGATGCCACAATTCATGGAAAAGATGATTGACTTCAACAATTGGCTTAGTTTCTGGTGTCATTCTAAGGTGATCCAGTTCCTGTCAGCCTGGGATGATATGGTTGATAGACCTCAATGCTTTGCCAGAGATGGTCGTTACCTGTCACCCCTCCCTAGGATTTTGGCTTCTGGCAAAGGTTCTTGCCTCCCCCCTAGTGCTTTTTTAGGCATGTCAGAAGTACCAAATTTCCAATGTAAGTTGTTCCCCAAAAACCAACATCAGAGTCATGCTGCTAAATGCTAGGAGTCTAAACCTAAAACTGCACTCATTGGAAGCTGCCCTCCCCTTGGGGAATACTGACATCTGTGCTGTCACAAAAACCTGGTTCAAGGCTGTGGAAAGCATATCAGCCATACTGGGTTACAATGCCTTCCACTCGCTCAGACCATCAAATGAAGGTGGGAAATCCAAAGGAGGAGGAGTATCAATTTTTATTAAAGACAAATACTCCTCCAGATTGATAAGACTAAATGAGTTCCTCAAACTACTCCAAATACAACTATTTGTAGCTAAAACTCCTCTCCAAATTATCACCAGTTATAGGATCCCCTCCATGAACCAGGATACCCACAATGCCTACCTGGCCCTCCTGGAGTCCCTCAATATACCACCAAACACCCTGATTTTGGGAGACGTCAACTACCCATCAATAAAGTGGCCTAACTACACCTGTACTAATACACTCACCCAGAGATTCTTGAACTTTGTAAACTCTAATGCCTTGGACCAGTTAGTGGACACTGCCACTAGGGGTTCAAACATTCTGGATCTAGTACTTATGACCATGAGTGATCATTGCACCACCCCAAGTTTACAGTTATCTCTAGTGAGATCTGACCACATATCAGTCTCACTAGAAGTAACAATAGTGTCTGACCATCCCCCACCTGGAACTAGACTAAAAAATGTTCTCCAAAGCAAACTATAATTTCTTACGAGATGATATTAATAGTTTCATAGTCCCTACTCCTACTGATGGCAATGATACCTATACTGAGATATATACCAAAGTTTTGTATAAACATCTTCATAGCTGCATCGACTCAGCTATACCCAACAGGATAAAAGTAAGTTCCTCATGCAAGAACAAATCTGCTTGGTAGACATCCACTATAAACAGGCTGTATAACAGGAGAAGAAACTGGTGTCCAAAAGAGGTAGGAGATGGTCCCCAAGCTCAGAGGACTCCCTCCGTGGTATAAATAAGCAAATAAGATACCTAGTGAAAAATTCAAAGATGACTATGAATCCAAATTGACCACCCTAGCCAAGGGTAGCCTTAAGGCATTCTTTGGCTACATCCACAACCTCATAGGAAAATCCCATATTTGCACAGAACTTGTAAATGGCACAACATATACTGAACCTGCTGATATTGCTAACACGCTGGCAGATAGGTTCAGTGAGAACTTCTCCCCCCGTCTCTACCCAATATACCACAAGACATCCCTCCTACATGTCTTCACCCAGAAATCTCTAAGGAGAAGGTACTTAATGCCCTTTTCAAGGCTAAAAACATGGCCTCTATGGGACCAGACAACATCACTGGCTGCTTCCTAAATTGTTTAAAGTAAGAGTTAGCTGTACTTCTGAGTACTCTCTTTAACCACAGTCTAAGCAGTGGGTATGTTCCTGCAGATTAGAAAACTGCCACTGTCATTTCCCTCCACAAAGAGGGTTCCTCTGCTCACCTTGGGAATTACAGACCCATAAATATGACAAGCCTCATATGCAAGGCCATACAGAGAATCATCATGGACCTTATCAACAAGGATGTAGCAGACCTCCAAACACTAGATCCATCCCAGTTTGGTTTTGTCAGAGGGAGATCGTGCCTACTAAACTTGGTGGACTTCTTTGAGACAGTCACCAAAGCTCTGATTGAAGGCAGAACTGTGCATACTGTCTATATAGACCTAGTGCAGGCCTCTGACACCATTCCCCACTCAGGTGTCATTGATAAACTGGGTCTATATTATAACATCGAACGCTCAAAATTTTGAATGCTATAATATCAACCCATTTCAGTCGAACAATCATAACATCGAACACTCAGAACAGCGACTTTTTTCCCCAGGGAAAACATTTACTGTTACAAGAAACATACACACACACAACACAAGCACACCAAAACAACTGCAATCCACAAACATACACTTAAAATCCTACATCTAACCCTACACTAAACTGTACATACACTACTATCTATCCACTTAACTTAACCCAAACCCTAACCCTAAGGTCTGTAACTCTCACACACTCACCTCACCCGCGCCCTAACCCTAACTCACTTAACCCGCCCCTAACCCTAAAGTCTGTCACTACCGCACTCTCATCTCACCCGCACCCTAACCCTAAAGTCCCTAACTACTGCACACTCACCTTACCCCAGTCCGTTCGCTCACTTACCTTAACCCGGTCCGTAACCATCGCACCACACTTACCTGAACCCAGTCCATAACCTCCGTTCACTCACTTCCCTAAACCTGGTCCGTAACCATCGCACCACAGTGCTGTAAATAGCGAAGCCACAGAACGGACCACCGAAATTTTACCCTAGGTAAAATTTCGATGTTCCAAGGCTTCACTATTGTCAGCTTTTGTACTAAAGGGTTCGATATCATAACATTCGAAGTTTTAAAACTTCGATGTTATAATATAGACCCGATAAACTTACCTAACTGAACATAAACCAGTATATAGTGAGGTGGGTTGCAAATTGGCTCACCAATAGAACACACACAGTTAAAATAGGGGAATCATTATCCGCCTTCAGACCAGTAACCATTGGAGTACCACAGGGCTAGGTGTTGGGGCCCCTATTGTTTGGAATTTACTTTTCAGAAGGGCAGGCCAAAGCAAAGTGCATGTGGCTAAGAAAGTTTGCAGATGACTGCAAACTGGGAATGACCATTGAATCCCCTAGTGACATTAACACCTGCCAGGAAGGTCTTACTCAAACCAATGATTGGTGCCAAAGTCACAGGCTCAAGTTAAACACTAAAAAGTGCATCATCACCCCCTCTGGCAAGGGAGATGTCCCTGCAAAGTACCACATTAACAACAACACCTTAAGTACCCAATCCAAGGTAAGAAAACTGGGCACACAGGTTGACAGCAAGTTCTCCTTTGACCATCATGTTTCCACAGTGGTAACAAAAGCCTTCTACATTTGCCATCTCATTAATAAGGGCATTGCCTCCAGAAAAAAAAAAAGAAGTTATAACCCCCCTGTACTCCTCCCTTATTTGACCAATTATAGAATACAACACACCCTTTCATATGTACCTCGCCAGGTACCTCCAACAATTGGAGAGGCCTCAGAGGTACCTTACAAAGAAAATTCAAGATGCCCAACACATGTTCTATGCTGATAGACTAAAATCCCTGTCACTATACTCTGTGTTGTACACACTACTCATGGGTGATCCCTGCCTAGCCTACAGGGCAACTGCAGATCCTGCTCTGATGAAAATGTCACACATTAGCAAGACAAATGGTACTTGCTGCACCCACTCTAGTGACCTCAACATGAGAAGTGATATTAACAGGACCTGCTGTAGTGAGGCTCCCCTTACTATGTAATAAGCTTCTAATCCCAGTAAAAAGAGCCCTTCGCTGACCCTTTTCAAGCATAATCCGCATAATTGGATGGGAAATTGCAAATTCACCCCTTGGGATTTACTTGCATCCCTTCTGGTCAGGGTCAGTAGGTGTTGAGTCTGGTCTATTAATAGCACAATTAAAAGTGGGAAAAAAACTTGGCTAGGCTTGTAAGTGCCTCAGGACCATTAGCCTAGTAACCTTCTGTGATCCTATGATCCTATGAAATGCATACAGTTGAGAAGTGTTCTAAATTTTCCTCCATTTTTTTTTTTACTTTATTTAATACCTTTATTTCCCTTCAAGCTAAACATTGCCAAGTGTGTTTGAAGGTCTGATTATAAGTAACAGAAATATGACACTTGAATCATAGTACATCAAGGTCAAAAGACAGGCTACGAGATGGTGCAAGTGATTTTGAAGAGGGGCTGCCATGAGAGCTGGAAGGTGAGTTAGTCAGACTCAGATGTCATGACCTGCTTGATGCAAGTGATCCTGCAGACACTGATCTGACAGTGATGTGGGATCATGAGAACTGGATGGTGAGTTGGTCTGATGTCGTGACCAACTTGATGCAAGTGATCCTATGGACGCTGTTGTGAAGTCCTGCTAGGTGTAGATGAATGCTCATGTGACCTGCAAGAAATACACGTTAGGACTTACCACACTGAAATTAGAATCAGTCTTGGAAGGGGAAGAGAATGGGGTACTGCCCTGACACGAGAGGGGGGAAAATCAAATGAGACCTTAAGAAAGTACTGTAATTAGCAGGGGGAAACAAGCACAACAGATTTCACATACACATACCTTCTTACACTCAGGCACTTAACAGAAAACTTCCCAAATTTCAAAGACCTCCTAAGTCATCAAATGGCAACACTAATCCACAGCAATCATTAAAGCACACACCAAAGGCAAAACCTAACAGCACACACAAGCCTACACCCAATGATCCCCCAAGAACAAAACCCATAACACAAGCAAACACTGTACCTAGTACTCTTGTCATTTGCCTCTCTGGACCTAGGATTCACAATATCATGGATGCACTCAAATCAATACACCATGGTACTAATATAATTCTATCATAGTTCTGTTCATGTGGGTGTAAATGACCTGGGACATACCTGACTAGACCATATGAAAAGAGACATTATGGGTCTGTGAATATGAATTGCAAACACATACATGCCTTGTACTGACAGCATTCTACCTTCACCAAAGATGATGCCACAGTATGAACAGAAAATTATTGAATTTAATTACTGACTTAGTTTCTGGTGTCACTCCAGGGCAATCCAATACCTATCAATATGACCATATTGCTTTGCCAAAGACTGCATCTGGCCCCCTAGGCTTTTAGATATTGGTTAAAACTTTATCCAACCCCTTAAAGCCTTTTTTTAGACAATATCAAAATGACAAAACTACCATCATAGCAAAAAAAAAAAAAAACCCTCAAAGCAATCTTAAGTGTTATTTTTCAAAGCTATGAGCCTAAACAAGAATGTCCACAACCTACAAGCTATCCTCACTGTGGACAATGTGGACTTATGTGCTATTATTGAGACTTAGTTTAAGGCTGTAGAAAGTACTCTGGCAGTGCAAAGCTACAGTATCTTCCACACATTTAGGCCAGCAGCAGCACAAACAGGGGCTAAAGATGTAGTTGTCTTGATCTGCATTAGCAACAAATACAACTCCAGTTTGATTAAACAGGATTATGCCCTGGAGTTCATCCACATCCAAGTTTTCATAGACAAGGCTCCTTACCATGTCCTGGCCAGCTACAGGTCACACTCTATGACTCATGAAGTTCACAACTTTTGCACAGACCTACTAGTGGCTCCTACCATCCAATCAATACCCTATTTATGGGAGACTTTAACTACCCATGTATAGACTGAGAAATGTATAGTGCTTCTAATTCACAGGCACAATGTTTTCTGGACTTACTCAACATAAACATCCTGGACCAGATAGTGTACACTCCAACCAGAGGATCAAACATACTAGTTCATAGGTTCATAGGTTGGTACTAGGCTATCAGCCCTAGGGCCTATACATTCTCATTGGTGTATCAGACCACAACTGGCTATTTCCTTTGAACTATTTACTTCCCTGGACCCCTGTCTAAACCTGCACTGATGTGAGTGAACTATTCTAAATCCCATCCAGTCATCAAGTGATAGTTTGTCAAAATTCACTGCTCCTCCAAACCCTGAGAACACAGCTACCTTTGCAGAATTATTCACAGAAACCCTGTACAAACATGTAAATGGCTGCATTAAGGCTGCAGTACCTACCAAGTGATGACAAATCTAGATCACTGGAACATGTGGCTCTGGTGGAATGGGATTTCTTTAAGGGTAGCATGTCCAACAGCTCTGGGTTTGACATGGCCTTGTATGTTAAGAGAAACTCTCAAATATCAATTATGATGACAAGATAGCCTCCCAGGCAAAGAACAATTAGAAGACCTTCTTCAGTTATGTCAGAAACCTTAAAGACATCACTTAGTGAGTGTGCATTTCTGGTTATAAAGTTGGCAGATGTCACTTGACCAGGGTGACATAGGAAATCTACTGGTTGATAAATTAATGGGTCTAATGAGGGATGAGTACCCTGGGACAATGACCTCCTTTTTTCTGGATGAAAAGCCCTTAGTCAACATGAGCAAGTTCTGGTGGAACTTGCTAAGGTCAAAAATACTGATTCAAAGGGCCTAGAAAATATCCAAAGTTGTCTCAAAAACAGCCTAAAAACTTGACCTAGCAGGACTAGTTGAGGCACTCTCAACATGGGAAAGCATTACATCCTTCCCTGTGCCATATTCTCATTGGTGTATCAGACCACAAAGCTGTTTCCTTTGAAATAAAAATCAGTCCAGAAAACCCAACTAAACCTGCACTATGGAAATAATTATCATGTAAAAGATCAGCAAGGACATTGGCAAACTATAGACACTGGACCCATTCCAGTTTGACTTTGTTAAGGGAAGGTTTTGCCTGTTCAGCCTGGTAGACTTCTTCAAGAAGGTTACTAAGGCTATGGATGAGGGGAAAAGTACATACCACCTACCTTGATCCCACCATATAGGTGTACAAGGTACGTGAGGACAAAATGGGTTGGTTTGCATGGCTAGGCCTATAAAGACCCTGGTGGCCATTAGCCTAGTATAATCCTATGAACCTATGAAACAACACAACAATGAAAGCATGCCTGCCATATTCACAAAAAAGTTGTCTGACACAAAACCCACAATTATATACACATGAAGAATCACAATCCAGCCATGTAAGGTTGTGTTGAACCCAATGTTTGTGCCACCAAAATGCATTTATGATAGTAAGGCAAAAACAAATCTATCCTTCCCTACCACTTTTTTATCTCTTACCATTTTCTTGTATTCATATAGTGTCATATTTGATTCAGCAGTGACACTCATAAATGTAGTGACACTCATAAATGTCACAGTAAAGACACATATATGTTTAACCAAAATATCCTTGACAATAGATGGAAAAAAGGGTTTCATTTTGATAGATTGACACCACTTTTCCCAAAAGTAAAAACTCAACAAGCCTTTCATTGAAAGCACTTTGGGTGAAACTTCTAGAAAATCTTTTGCAAGTTGCAGGTATACATTCCCAATACTGCTGTAAGGAATTTCTATTTGTAAATGATACTTGTACAGTATTCACTTAGGTCATTATAATATGTCCATCATATCAGTAAAGCAAACATTTCTTTAAGTAAACTCAGTAATCTTATATCATTTCAGACTACCTCATATTAATTTGCAAAATTTCTATTATATTTGCTTACTTTAAAAATTCTGCTGTTTCTTAAGCCATTTGCCACCTAACTCAAGTAATCACAAGTTAATATGGCGGTCTTAAACTTATTTGTATAAGTTCGGAGTCATTTATGTATTTTATATGCAAATTAGGCCCTTTTACGCTTATTTCTATGAATCTCAATAATACTTGAATGTGTAAGGGAACTTGTCCTTGTAACTAGGACTCGATTAGTCATGAACGCAACTTTGGGTTCACATGAATGCAGTGGGAACAGCAATGGAGTCTGCAGCAGTCCTCAGTAATCCCCACAATGCTGCAGGAATGCAGGGATAACCTCAGTCATTCTCTAAGCTGTCAATGAAAAGAAAAGGAAAAATGGAGTAATATGCAGCTGAGTTTGCAAAACCATGCAACATAATCCCTGCCCATCTAACATGATCTGGCACAACTTGTCACATTAAACTCAACATTTACTATAATTTGATACTGACATACACACAAGAACTTTTATTTCTGCACAAAGCAGCCCTTCTCCCCCCCAAAAAAAAACATTAATACTGATGCTATACTGCATAAGAAATGCATAAAGAAATTATTTCTTCATGACATTGAGGTGTAATACTCCAAAAACATAGCAACAACAAGGTACAGCAACAGTTAAGTTAAAAAAATGATGATTTAATTAATTACTTTTATCCACCATATAAACCAAATGTGAATGCATTGCAATGCAATGCCTGAGACCAAAGTTAGAAAAAGTAAATAAAGGAAATTTACGAGACTAAAACAGAATATAATATGCTGTGTTCAGGATAGCAGGGCAGTTAAGGTTAGTAAGTTCGTTTAACCTGTTACTTCAGAGAAGATGTCTAACATTTGAGCATGAGTACAGAAAACAGGTAATCTAGACACTATGTCAGTTTACATTGTTCAGGACAATCAGAATGATGTACAGCAACTTGAATTGTTTATCAGAACTGTTTATGGAGACAGTATTCAGATATTGTGAACATCTAATAAAACCTTAAAGGAACTACAGTGTTTGGAGAATTCATGCTAAGCAGTGCACAAAACTTGGTTCATAAGAGAGAGACTGACACCTATTGAAACATGAGCTTTGATAATTAAGACTTTTCATTTCTCAGTCTCATTGTATACAGTGTTTCCAGCTAATTAAGGTACAGTATGATATTATCAAATCTTACAATGGCACCCAATGTGGGGCTTTCCTGAAAGAAACACTGGTGCTGTGCAGTTTAATGCTGTCTTAATGAGAAACTGTCATGCCATAATTTTCAGTTTATTCTGTATAGAGTTTACAGCTCTATTTATGCAAAATACACTGGTATGCTGCTGAAGTCTGTTATGAAACAGTTGCTGTCACTTTAAACTGTTAATGAAACTTTGAAGTTATTGCCATAAAACTATATGTGAAAAAATTACTTACTGCAGCTGTTTTGTTGAAGTTTGAATGAAACACGAAGTGCTGCACTTTAATGACAACAGTGTACAGTGTTATTTATAGTCTGTAAAACACATGAAGTTGAATGACACTGTTATTTTGTAGATTTCTGTAGAACACACGTAGTGTAACCAAGTCTGGAAATGAACAATACCTTCACTGAAAGGGTGGTGTACTGCTGCTGTTGTACTTCTGCTGTATAAACAGTCACTGTGAACTTAAGAAAACATGCTTGTACTGGAAACTGGATATGAAAATTTTCAGCTGCTTTGCTAGGTTATGAGAAGTATATATCTCTCCCCAGACAGCAGGTCACGTCAAACGCCATTCACGAAGATTAATAAGCTACAGACGGCTCACATTCTTTCCAAGCCATAAAGTTATGCAAGACTTTATATGCATCTTTTAGTTAAAGATTCAACAACATTTAAATTATTTAATTTAAGTTTTTTTGCATGTAAACATGTCAAGTAATACTGCTACAGTTAAAATGTCAGTAAAGTTTTGGTTTAAATTTAAAAATGTTTTCTTAAAGTTAAGGGTTATTAGTTCAAAAATGTTCAATATGTCTAAACGAAAAGGTTTAATGACTCAAAAGTCAGTAAGGTCTCCAGTTTAAGCATACATGCTTCAGCACATGCAATTCAGCACAATACTTTGTTGTAGTATAGTTTCACGTACAAATGTTCAGAATATAATACATACAATTTGGAATGCAGAAGTATGTTGCAGTATTGCAAATGTCAACACAGTCTACATATATAACATGCAACAATGTCTCAAGTTCACACTGCACCAAAAATAGATGAGGAATCAAAGTGCAGATTTTGTAACTGAAGAACAGACTTCAGTGCTAAGTAAAAAAACACATTCCATTACTAGCTGTAAAGATCAGAGCATTAATCTGTCATGGTTTAAGGTTATTTCATTATTTACAGACAAATCAATTTCAGTGGCACATATAAAAGATACAAGTGTGGTCTTGTCAGAATTTAAAAAGTCAAAGATTACGACAGCTACGAGTTCAAAGTGTAACAGCTCTGTATATACTGGTTTAGATTTTAGTAAAAAGATATGTGCAAATGTACAGATTTTAAAGAACTGGTTATGACAGAAACATGCAGATTTATGGGTTAAAGATAAAATAAATTCCAGTTCAGCTGACACAGCTGAAGTGCTCAGAAAGAGATATTGGGTGTGGTCAGTTAAGGAAAAAGGGTAACCATGTGCCTCTATGTTTTGAGGTATATCAGAACTAACAGTCAAATTAATTAGCAGAATAAAGGGTTTGCAGTTGGTAAATTAATTTTCTATGATTGTTCTGTTTAAGAACTCTATATTAAAGTGTTGCAATGCATAAACAATATCGTAATACAAAATGCAAAATTTAAAGTCAATGCTACATTGTAAAAGTGACAACACAGTTAAAAATTCAGCTCCTGTGTATAAAAGAGTACATTATGTAATCAATTTCAGACTGTATGTGTTTCGTATGGAAATGGCAGTTTGCCAAGCATATGAGCTCAGATTACAGTCAGCCTAGTAAACTGAATTATGTTATATGGCCTCCATTTTGATAACATATTCTTGTAGCATTCAGTACTAATGAAAAGTTAAATGACGTTAACTAAAGAAATGGTTATGGTGAGACAGTGAGTGGAGTTTCACTCAATGAACAGTACGTTAAAATCTAAGGGTCATGAGACAAAATGTAAAAAGTTCAACAGTTAAAACTGATTGTATATAGGTGCAAAAATGCACAGTGTTATATTATTTTCATTTACAACTATCAAATTAAATACAATTGCTACAGTCAAGACCTTAGAAAAGCTGTCCATGTTAGTGG
This sequence comes from Protopterus annectens, assembly GCF_019279795.1. Classification (NCBI taxonomy): domain Eukaryota; kingdom Metazoa; phylum Chordata; order Ceratodontiformes; family Protopteridae; genus Protopterus; species Protopterus annectens. The sequence continues at coordinate 256,001,384 of NC_056727.1, read as the reverse complement.
TGAGACAGAAACAGATTTTAATACTAATTTTTTAGCAGTAAAAGAGACTCCACCAATCCCAGCAGTTAATACTGGACATGGAAACACAAGTGTGTAAAAGCTGGTACTTAGTTCCAGTTGGTTCCAATAAAGCTAAACAGGTTACTGATTTAAATATTGTTAGCTTTTCAAATACAAGGCAGCCCACTATGGTTAATGACTGGGCAAATGACGTAAGTAATGTACAAAGTTCAAGCCCAAAGGATAATCAAAAGTATGCTGTAGCTCAAACTAATGTTGCCAGTGACATACCAGATTTTCAAAATAAAAAGGACGGCAGACCATACATTTCATTTCTCATGACAGTTTTTACACTATCAGGGTTTAAAAGGTCAAAGGTAACTGCAGTCAATAGCAAGCCCTTGGAGTTTGGATTCTGAAATAAAGCCAATCAGTTTGGGAAGAAAATAACAGCAGAATTATTGTTACATTCTCAGTGTAACAGTACCATTTTAAAATTACATTATGTCAAAATTAAGTGTTGTGTTAAAATCTAATGTAAAAAATCAGTTTGTCTGCAGACTTGCAAGAACTTATTAGCAGAAAATGTTTATTTCATGCAGAAAAATGTATGTTTATTTTCATGCAGAAAAATGCAAATACAGTCAGCACAGCAAGCAATGCTGCCGGTTTATAATTCTTAAAGCTGCATTTCATGCAGAACATGTAAATAAAGTCAGGGCAATAAGCAATGCTATGTTATTTTAAGGACCTGCTACTAAATGCAATCAAACAAGAAATGAAAAGAAGAGGTTTAAAAGGCCTAACAATAAAGAGGACACTTCAGCATTAAAGCAGGCCTTTCTTTACTTCATCAGTGACTGGAAAAATGCAGAGCAAATTTTGGCAAAGAACTGTGGATCAGAAATTGAACGACTATGTGTTTCAGTTATTTCATCAATGTTTGTTTAAAGTTAAAGCAAGTATGTATGTATTCATGTTTTCAGGTTCATGGTAATTTGTACAGCATTAGTAGTTTCAGTCTGTGTTCAGATGGATTTTAGTTTATTTGTGTTCAGGTAACACTGTAAAATGTTCTCATGTTTCAGACAATTGTATTAGTTAGGATATAACATGTACTAGTTTCAGTTATACTTTTATCTGTGTTTAGTTAACACTGGCAAAGGATATTCCTTTGGTTTAGTTAGTTTTCAGAATATACACAGCTATTTTAAAATGTTCAGTAGATGCTAATGTAAATATGAGTCAAGTTTCAGAATATGACATTCATATTCAGTTATGTGTTCAGTATAGTACCTTTCAGTCAAATCTTAAAATACTTCATATTATTCAATCATTACTTAAGGGTAAAGTAACAGAATAATTTTTGTTACAGCCTTATTATTTAAATAATAGGGAGTAATAGTAATAGTCAAAGCATTGTACATTTCAGTCAAATCTCAAAATACTTCACATTATTAATTCATTAGTTAAGGGTAAAGTGACAGACTTATTTGTAATTACATTATTCAGTCATTAGTTAAGGGTAATGTAACAGAATTCTTTTTTACAGGTTTATTATTTAAATAATAGGTAGTGATAGTTATTCAATGCATTCAAGGCATAACAGGGTAGGTTTAATTTGTTAAGTAGTTTACAGAATATAGTGCACATTTACAGATTGCAGTGCACTTTACATTAGTCAGAAATTAAAGACACTAACAGACAATGCAAAGGTATAGATTTAAAATACAGAAAGTATAGGTTTTAGTAAACTATTATAGCTCATAAATATTCATAAAAGATTAAAAAGGGTAAGTAGCATTATAAATAAAATGTATAGACACAAGTTAACACAGAATATGATAATTATGCTTCAAGACCATTTATAAAGTTATCTTTTTAGTGCAGATTTCAATTAGTCTTCAGGAAATAGCCATCATGCTTGATAGGCTAGACAATATGTGGCAGAAGAAGCTGCCAAGGAGGGGATTTCCTCTATATCCAATGCAGTAAAAGAAAATTAAGGTAAAAAGTATAACAGGGGGGCCAAGTGGGCTCAATGGCTGAGGAAAATCTGGCAAAAACCCAAGACATGCAGGGGAATGCTAATAAAAGGGCACAATGCAAATTTGCAAGTCCAGTCCCGGGAGTAAGGCTGTAAGCAGCTAATAAAGTACAACCATCAGCTACTAGGTTATGTAGGTTTTCAGAAAATTTGGCCTATAATAAGGTATAAGTTTTAAATAAAAAGAAAGTATGTAAAAGTAAAGAAATTCAGGAGGAGTGTATAATATGTCTGCAGACTTACCATACATTAAGAAAACCTCAGTTGCAAAGAAGGGCCAGTTTAAAGAAAAACATGGTACAGTATACAAATAAATTTTGCAAGACCTATTCCTACAGCAAAAGGGGGTTAAATAATGTACAAGTTTTAAAATACTCCAATTCAAAAAGGCCATAAATGCTCAAGTGGCACCTAGTGGTCAAAATTAAAACTGCAAGTTTATTCATATCATAAAGTTAATTCAAATCATAAAGTTAAAAGATTTCAGCCCAGCCAAAGCATAAATGCTCAAGTGGCACCTAGTGGTCAAAATTAATATTGCAGGATTACCAAATATATATTTTTATTTTTATTTTCAGATTATAAGTCAGGTAGCATAAAGCTAAATACAGTAGTTAGCAATATAAATGTAAGTAGGTCCAGTAGACTTTCATCAGGGATCTCAGGGGCAACTGTTAGATCAGGGTTTTTCATTGTACAGTAGTTATTAGGCATTAGACAGGCATAAAGAATAAAACAGGCCTAGAAATGATGTTTTATTTATGCATACATTTTAGAAAAGCAGAAACAAAGAATATTTCACTGAATGTTGACCTTGCTAACTAATAAATGGTATTTCATTTATGCATACATTTTAGAAAAGCAGAAACAAAGAATCTTCCACTGAATATTGACCTTGCTGGCCAAGCATAAAAGACAGTTTATTAAAAAGAAAAGATAAGCATAAAGTGTCTAGACAGAATGTTCTTTTCTTCAGGAAAAGATCAACTACAGAATGTTCTTTAATGAAGCACAGACAAAGCCTGAGACCAGGGTTAGAAAAAGTAAATAAAGGAAATTTATGAGACTAAAAGAGAATATAATATGCTGTGTTCAGGATAGCAGGGCAGTTAAGGTTAGTAAGTTCATTTGACCTGTTACTTCAGAGAAGATGTCCAGCACTTGAGCATGAGTACAGAAAACAGGTCATCTAGACACTATGTCAGTTTACATTGTTCAGGACAATCGGAATGATGTACAGCAATTTGAATTGTTTATCAGAACTGTTAATGGAGACAGCATTTGGATATTGTTAACATCTAATAAAACCTTATTAAATTAACTACAGTGTTTGGAGAATTCATGCTAAACAGTGCACAAGACTTGGTTCATAAAGCAGAGACTGACACCTATTGAAGCACGAGCTTGGGTAATTAAGACTTTCGTTTCTCAGTCTCATTGAATACAGTGTTTCCAGCTAAATAAGGTACAGTACAGTATTGTCAAATCTTACAATGGAATATTTTTGTGATAACACAATTTTGTGTATAAATGCAAATATATTTATGATTAAAGAAATATATGCAAATATGCATACATATGTCTGGTAAAATACATATGTACATCTGCATGAGTATACTTACAATTATTTTTCATGTATATAAATCTATGTTATGTACAAATAAAACAATATTTGCATTGCAATATAATTTTATTTACAGTAGGTATTACCTTATTAGTTGAAACACATGCAGATATTTTTTGTAAAATTTCTGCTCTGGATGAAGAGAATTCACAGACTATTACATGGAACTGCAAGTTAGGTATGCAAACCAAAACAGTTGAAAGTAGAACCTAAACTGAAAGTGTATGATAAGATTCCAGAAAGTACCCTTCACCAAACTGACAAACTGTGCACACAGACAAAAGGGTATCAATTTGAAGGAAGATGCAATTCTACTATTTACTTGCATTAAAAGAAATATTGTCACAGTATGAGAATTCAGAAGTATATAAATTTAAAAAAAACAAACAGATATACTAAGCAAGTGCAACAGTGACTGACATGCCTTGCAGAGTACTAGTACTCATATCAGAAATGTTAAGGAAAAAGGCTAAGTTACAGGTAAACAATAACAGTCTTTTGTCTTCTCCATCTACATGAAGAGGAGAGTAACTAAAACAACACTGAAGATCCTAGAAGAATGAAGACATTGGTTGAAGGTGCTGGGAAGTATGAATAAAGTAATAAATACTGTTTTCTGTCTTTAACTGATTTATTTTATATATAACTGAAAGATTATTTATAAAGAATGGTAGTAGAAGAACTAAAGTGCTTTCAGTACAGTATTGCAACCAAATCCTTATCAGGCAGAACTATCAAATATAATACCATTTTTACACTGTGATCAGTATGCTGCAAATGAGCACCACCAAGACAAGATAGCAGTACACTTATTGCTCCCATATACACATTAAAATTTCCCATACAATTTGTTTTAATTCAATAAAGACTAAATGAAAGCAAAATTGATTGATGATAACTTGAATGGTGTGCAACATTATGTATGAATTTATTGTGTGCATTTCTTCTTTACCCACATTTTCTCTCTTTCTCTTATTTTAACTATGCATTCATTTGTCTTTCCTTATTTTCTTTCTCATTCATTTCTCTTAATTTTATTTACAAATCCATATTCTTTAGGAGCAGCCCAGCTGCATGACTCCTAGGTTAGGGAACATTCACCTTTTGCTCATCCAGAGATGTCCTCACAGGGTTGGGGTGGTGGCAATGGTCCTGCAGGCACCCTGGAACATGACAGCTTGGCAAGCATCACTGAACAGGGGTTTTGGGGCATGGTTGAGGCTGTGGTGGAGCAGGCCATGGACAGACACATTCAGCCAATTAAGGCTTCTCTTCAGCGGGAGGCATCTCTTCAGCAAGTAGAAGACTCAGTGCTTACACGGTGATGACCACTGTGCCACCATGAGACTTTGACTCATCAATATTGGAGTCCTGCACTACAACACAATCTGGAAGTAGAAATGTTTGCAGCCTCATGGTCTGGGGATATGTCTTGGGCTGCACTCTTCTTCACCCTCTTCTTTCCTTCCTTTATTCCCTCTCTTACACCTTCTTACCTATTTCCCACCCTCTTGTATAAAAAAGCTGAAAAAATAAGGGGTTGCTCCACCCTTAGAAACATAGTGCCCATCATCTCCCATCTCCTTTAGCACAATCCTCTTGATGTTTTCCTTCTGTGTTCCTTTCTTTGTTATAGCATTCCTTTTTCATTCTTCCCAATTTCTCCATTTCCCATTCTTTTGAGCAAACCATCAGGATATCCAAATAAGGATATCACTATATAAAGCATTTTATATTTCTTTATTTTTTTACATTCTTACTAATAAAGCTATGCTGTCTGCCACCTGCCTTAAGTCTTTCAAGAGTGACTGCGGATAGCTGCATTTGTCCGCAATGTCCGAGTATATACAGTCATATGATGCCTGAGGATTTTATGTAGTTCTTCACATACACATAATGATTTACTTCAGTTACTTTACTTTTCTGCCATAAGTAGGACGGTTTATCAAAAATGCCTTCACATTTGCTTAGAGTGAATAACATGCGCTTAATGCATAGCAGTGCTCTTCATTTATAACTACTATGCAAGTGCGAAACCTGGGACTATGACTACTTCCTTAAATAGCAATGAACAGCCATTTGACTGAAACATACAAAATCTGAACTCAACTTAAATTACTAATTAAAGTGCTTATGCTTCACAGCAAACCCCCTACATCTCTAAACTTAAATATACCAACTCCACACTCACACCATCTGAAAAAATACAAAATACCTATAACACAAGAATAAATCCCACCCAAGCATCTCAATGTCTTTATGCAAGAAATCTGCACAAAGCCCAAAATAATGCAAAAGCATGAACAATCTTTGAGATTTACTCTAAGCCACTAAAAACATTACAAAACAACAGGTACACCCAGTCACTGACATGTCTTAAAAAAAGCATTTACCCCTATGCACTCCTCATGTGCCTCTTATTTAAATATTCTAACTCCATGGGTGCAAAACCATGGTGAAAAGAGAAATGAACACATTCAATGAATCACTGCCAGCATGCAAGTAGAAATCACACTTACAGAGATTTTCTGTGTGAAACACCGAACAATGACTTCAGCATTAGGAAATATCAAGATTGATGAGATGAGTTGAAATCACCTCGAATTCACACTTGACAAAGTGTAGGACAACAGGTAAAAAATAGGACTGTTTTTACAAAACCAAGTCTTATTTCACAGACCAAGAACACATCACCACAACCCATAAACTTCTACTCCAGTGCCTTTTATATGCTTCATCTCTGTTCACTAACCTACAATTATGTCAGCTAATTAAACCAGAAATAAGTTATAGTAAAACTGCCAACTTTTCAGAAACCTCATACTCTCACCAAAAAAAATAAATAAATAAATCATCATTGATAGGGAGTTACATTTTTAAACTGGCTAAGAGCTATTCTCACCTCAGAATGGCCCATCACATCACAGTACAGTTCTAAACAAATTTCTGCTACAAGCTTCCTATTGAATTAGTACATGACCCAAAGACAATTGTAGCTGTGTCTTTCGGCTTTTCCCAGATAGGGGTCGCCACAGTGGAACTCCGGTCCGCTAATGATTGGTAGTTGATTTTTACGTGACGTGTTACCAGCCCTGACGCACAACCTTCAACGAAGGTACACCCATTCACGCATGTCTCCATGCAGAAGACACTCTAGCTGAGAATCGAACCGGACAGCGTCTTACTGTGAGGCGACAACGCTACCTCAGCACCAGACAATTATGGTCTAAAAATCAACATTTAAAAATGCCCATGGGGATTCTTTACATACATTGTATGTAGCTAAACTGCAACATTCTGCAAACCTCATTCTACTTCAAAGCTTCACTAAAAATATAACTGTCATGAAAATGGACTGCCTGTGTACCACATTTTCAGACTAACACACAAACCCTACCACCTGGTCTTGACAAATTATCATCCCATCCCACTCACTAATCTTCATGTTAAACACTTTCTAAACAAACTTTCATCAAGCTTATATAGTTAAGTTTTAATTTCTTTACATACTTTATCTCCACATCACTCACTGGCAAATACCCTTCAGTTCTTTACTGCCCCTCCCTGTAACCAACAGTCATTTTATTGCTTTAACATCCCAAATCCTCTCATAGCCATTGTCTTTCTAAATGTTTCCATCATTTTTTCAGTGATCATTAAGTCTCTTAACACCCATACCAATATTTTTGAACAAGAACATTGCCATCTACAAATAAAGGTTTCTGTAAGCTCTGTCAAAACAAGGCTTACCAGATCTTATGTATACTTCTTATATACATATTTTTTAAGAGGGGACAAAAGAATCTGTCAGCTATGAACATATGTGGTCTAATCAAAAAGGCATGCGATGTATTAGCTGTACCTTTAAGAGTATTGTGATTATATGTTATGTACCCACATTTCGCAATGTATGTGCTCTGGAAAATTACATTATACTGACTGTTTTTGGAGATTTTATAGAGCTTTTATATATTATTTTGTGATTTAATGTATAATGTCTCTACTGTAGTATTTAAGTTATAATGTCTGTTTTATGGATCTTTTCTCCCTAGGCCTCTGCTAAAAATAGCTGTCACAGATATTTTCCCAGGCACAAATAAATAAATAAATAAATAATTTATTTGACATTTGTTAACCGGGTTAGTCCATCTGAGCCAACAGCTTGTTTTCAGTGGAGACCCGAGAAGAAAAGCTCCAGCAATGCAAACATAAAAAGATAACATAGTAGGTAATACACAAAAACCCAAGAAAAACAGTGCAGCAAGACAACATAAGCAAAAGTTACATATGCAGTAATCAAGTGAAATGGATAACTGTAGTAAAAAAATGAAGTAAATACAACTAGTACATTTAAGTATTTACAGTAATGAGATGCCTTACCCAAGTAGCATAATGTAGTATTGTCTAGTGTGCAGATTAGTCATTAAATTATTAGATGTAGACTGGTAGGGAAAAGAAAAAGAAAGAAAAATGCAGATTATGGAGGATTTAGGCAAGGGCAGGCTTTTGAGTTCAGAAAGTAGTGCTTGACTTCAGTTTTAAAGCAGCTGGACTGAGTGATGCTACGAATATGAGGTGGTAGCCTATTCCACACAAGGGACACAGAGTGTTTATACAGGAGTTTACCATAAGGTTTGTTGGGTTTACAGATGTCTAGAAGGTGCTGGTAGGAACTACGAAGAGACCGGGTTGGATACTATGGTAGAGAGCAATGGGCAGGCTAGCAGTTTGATGAGTAGGGAGTGTGTGAGCTGCAGCTGGACAAGTAGCAAGAGCTGGGGGAATTCTAGCCATTTAAGCTGTTTCAGGGCAAGGCAATGATGGGATTTATAAGGTTGGTTACTGGCGAATCTGGCTCTGTTATTGTAATCTTGTTCTAGCTTGGAGAGAAAGTTTGATTGGAGGTGAGTTAGGATAGGGGAGGTATAGAGAAGACATGGAAGGAAATAGGTTTGGGTAAGGATGGGTTTGGAGTTGGGAACAAGAAATTTCTTATTCCTATAGAGAAGACCCAGTTTTATGTTAGTTGTTTTGATACAGTGTTGGATATGGATGTCAACTTTGAGTTGGTTATTGATTATTGTACCCAGTAACTTAGTGTGAGGCTCAGCTTTGATAAGAATGTTATCTAGCAAAGAAATAGTAAAGGTGGATTTAAGATGGTGGAGAGTTTTGGGGAGAAATAATAGGGGCATAGTTTTTTGGGGTTGAGTATAAGTTGATGCTCTGTGAGTCATTTTTCCACAGATGAGGAGTTTTGGGTGATAGAAAGAAGTTGAGAGATGTTGTCTGCATAAGAGATAAGAGTAGAGTCATCGATGTACTGTATGGGGGAGGAGGTGTTGCAGAAGGAGTAAAGATGATTGGTGAAGATGTTGAATAGGAGGGGGCCAATGACTGAGCCTTGAGGGACACCAGTTTGGATAGGTAGGAAAGGGGAGCAAGCAGATTACCATCTGACAGACTGGAGCCTATTTGATAGAAAACTTGAGAACCAATGAAAAGGAGAGGAGGAGAGATTAAGGCCAGTAAGCTTAGTAAGTAGCATGGAATTGGAGACAGTTTTGAAAGCTTTAAAGAGGTTGAGAAAGAGGCAAGACACAAGGTGGTTTTTGGCCCTGGCTTCAGCAACAGTGTGAGTGAAGGATAGGAGGGCAGTGGAGGTGCTGTGGTGTGGCATAAAACCATGTTGAGTGGGGGTCAGAAGATTTTCATTAATAAGGTGAGTTAAAGGTGATTGTGAATACACTTTCTGGAGATTTTTGATAGAGGAGATGGGATGGCAATGGGTCTGTAGTTAGAGGGCTCAGTGGAGTTACCTCCTTTGTGAAGAGGAATAGTGTAGAAAGATTTCCAGATGTCGAGACAGTAGCTTCTTAAATAAATAAAATAAATACATAAAAATAAATACATAATAACAATAAATAAATACATAAGTAAAACACCTTGCATACCTCTGGAGCCATTGCAATAACTTCTTGATAATGATGTTTGGCATCTCCAAAGGATTCTTCTGTACGAGACAGAGCACGTGCCAGTCCTAAGTGATGCACATATGAGCTACGGTTTATTGGCTGTTGACCCACAATTTGAGTTGTAGTTGTAGTTTCTGTACATAAAATATGTAAAATAAATGCAAAATGCCATTAAAGTTATTATGTTTACATCTTACAATATTCGGAGTTGTTCAGATTAACTCAAACTAGCTACCAGTACCATTAAACCACATGATTGTTGAGTAAGAGTACAGTATTATAGTATATTCATGATGATTAGCAGTTTCAGCTATTATGTACATTAAGGACAGAGTTCAGAATATCAGCATCTACTAGATCAACCACTGCAAATGTGTGCAACTTGTTTAACTAGAAAATGTGCTGCCTCTAGTTGCTACCACATCCAGCAAAATCACTTCAACTCTACAGACATTATCAAGTAAAATACAGTACTTCCTCACTAGCTCCTCACGTTATGAATACCACAGTGTCACTCTATCCAAATTTAGCTGTCTCCCTGTATAAGGCAATGCCAGTGTCTTCCTGGGCTCCCTACTCTTCAGTTTACTCCCATCTAGGCAAACCATCTCCTCTATGAATGATGGTCATTTCAGCCACCTCTGCCTACAACCTCAGAAGCCAATCTGCAATTGGTCCTTCACTCCAAACCCTGCTACAGAACTGCAATACTCACATCATAGCTTCTCAGTGCAAGCTGCAAAATGATGGAAGTCTCTCCCTCACTACCTCATCAACAATACAAACTACACAAAACTCAGGTCTGAATTTAAAAAGTATATGAAAGAGCCACACCAGTGTAAAAGTACATATTTCCTCTCCTCTCTTCTTTCTAACACCTCTCTCCCAACAATCTTACCTCCTCCATTCTAGTGTATTAATATTGACTATGTCTTTGTTTGTAGAACTGCTAGTATATCTGTTTTCTTAGCTATGGTTTCACATTTCTCCATATGAACATTTTGCTGGTACCAATTCTGTATGTGTTAAAATTTGCTTGAAACTATGTTGTTACAACTCACAATGTAACCCAGATTGAGCCTGCAGTTGGTCAGTTTATGATCAGTGCTATATCCTAGTAACCAAATTGAAAATAAAGAAATAAAAAAAATAAATTACAAAATAGCCATTCTGTTCATTTCCATTTTCAATATAATGAAGACATATGGAGAGGCTTTGGAAAATTCATGATATTAGCTGCAGGTAGCTTTTACTCCAGTAGGTCTAACTGGAAGCTTGCTTATAAGGTCATAGTGGAATACAAGGCTAGCCAACCTAAAGGGCCATTTTAGGCCTAGCCAATGACCTAAAGTCAGAATCAAACCCTGTACCTTGCCTCCATGACATGAAAATTTACTTCTATCAAGATTATATCACTCCAGATGGGATTTGAACACAAAACCCTGTATTAGGAGGCCATTGCCTTATCCATTAGGAGGCCATTGCCTTATCCATTAGGCCACTAGGGCCTGTCAAAAGGACTTGCCCAGTGTGGGGCTTAGCAAACAAGATTAGACAGACAACCATTTCCAGTACCTTGGCATAGAAGGATGAAGCCCTAACTATGGTCCAGGTGAACCTGTTTCAAATAGTGGTTCAGGTGTCTGATAGGGAGGGCTGGGTGTGCCTATCCTGGGAGAGGGGAACATTCATCTTGGTACTGCCTAAGTCTAGGTATGGTCCATAGTGGGGAGAAAACTTCAGATGTCATCATGAGAAGAACATAGGGGAGAGGGAGGGGGGTCAAAACGAGGGTAGGTAATAATAATAATAATAATAATAATAATAATAATAATAACAATAATAATAAATCACTCCCTTTGTAGAAGCAGTTAATAGCAAGATCCCTTGAGGATGCCATTAAGTTCCACACTGGTGCCAGCCAAGAATGTGAGTTAGCTGAGGGATGGAAGGAGAAGCTGGCAGACCTGATGATATATGGGAGCACTGGGCCTAGTACCAGAAGGAGTGAAGTAAGAAAGGAGGAAATAAAAAAAAAGGTTAGACAGGCAACCCCTGACTGCATGCTTACAGAAGGTGGGAGCCTCAGTGATCAAAACCTTGCTCACCCCCCAAAAAAAAAGAATACGACTTTGATATATTACATTAGACTTTTAATATGTTTTAAGGAAAGGGAAAACAAAATTAAAAGCTTCCTAGTTATATCCATTTTATCCTAGTTATATACATTTACTCTGCGTACCTGGCCCTAGCGTCCTTGTTTATTTGTCCACCACCTTGTAGCATTACAGTGGAACCAACCCAGCTGGCAAAATGACCTGTTCAACCTACCCTTATAACAGAAACTTAATTAAAAGTCTATCACCGTCCTGTAAAAGATCCCGGTTACCTAAAGAGGCAAGAAGTTTATTTGTCCACCACCTTGCAGCATTACAGTGAGACCAACCCAGCTGGCAAAATGACCTGTGCAACCTACCCTTATAACAGAAACTTAATTAAAAGTCTATCACCGTCCTGTAAAAGATCCCTGTTACCTAAAGAGGCAAGAAGTTTATTTGTCCACCACCTTGTAGCATTACAGTGGGACCAACCCAGCTGGCGAAAGGACCTGTGCAACCTACCCTTACAACAGAAACTTAATTCAAAGTCTCTCACCATCCTGCAAAAGATCCCTGTTACCTAGAGAGGCAAGAAGTGAGTGCTGTCTAAACCTGAACACTTGCCTAACAATTTGTATATGCTTTCTAGCATGCTACCTAGCTAGGATACCTAGCAGCCATACCCTCCCTCTACCCCTAAAGGTTTTTCTCTTTTACCTATCCAATCACTCTACCCTTTACACCAACTATTTAGTTCTATCCTTGCACTATCTCCAGAAACTGTTTCTTGTGCTCTGTATACCTTATACCGTCCTTCTCTGCTCACCAGATTCAGCTGCAATTTCATCCTTTGCCCACTAGACAGCATCATAACCTTAGGCTGATTCCTAGCATTGTTTGCCCTCACTTTAACTAGAGTAAGGCTCAGATCCTATACTAAGTATCTTTTCTCCTGCCCAGCCTAAGAAGCTCTTTCCTATCTTGCTATTAGCACTCTGTCTGAGACTCCCTCCCTCCCTATACCTGATACCCATCTCTCTAATGTCCCTTACCTTGCACTTCCCAGCTTCTACCCCTCAATACTTAGCTGTATCTACTGAACTTTTCCTCAGTATTCACCTGCACACAGATAGGTTTTTCTGCTAGTCCTTAGCCACCTTGTCTTGGTTAGTGGCCATTCTTCACTGTCTATCTGCCTCCTAAACACTCTCTGTCTCCTATTCTTCTTATTACTCCTACCACCCCTCCTGTATATTTACTTGTTTCTTTTTCTTCCTTGCCTACCCTTTCCTCTAGGTTATCCCACTCCCTATATTCTAGTTGCTATTATTCTAGGGATAGCCCCTCCTTGATTACCTGTCCGCCTCTTCATTCCCCACCCCTTTCTACCTCACATCCTTTCCAATCCTATATAGCCTTCTTGCCCTGCGAGGTGCCATCTTTAGATACAGGATTCTACCTCCTGGCTGCTCTGTGTACCTGGCCCTAGTGTCCTTGTAAGTCATTTGTTCTGTTTGTTTTTAAATGTTTCACTAATCAATGATAGACTAATTGAATTGTTTTACTGTGAGTTGATATTAATCTTTATATATCTGCAGTTAGCTGCTTTTAATGAAAGTACAGTTGCAAGTACAAACTAGCAACCTCCTACAACAACATTACCAGATTTGCCACTGGTTCACCATATTAACCCACTTGATGTAAGAGCTGTGTAATTCATCTTTACTCACTTATACTCATAGAAGGGCACTAAAGCAAATAATCTTATTACCTTAGCTTCCTTAAGCTTGAACACCTACAAGGTTCCTTAGCAATTAATCTTGGTGCACTACTTTGCGAACTGTTTTATACTAGGACGAACCTGCTTTATGTTCCTATAACCCTCTTGGCGGCAACAGAGGCTTGTACTTTAACCTCTGGGTTTGTGTGAGCGTTCTATCATACTTTCACTTACTATAAGTGGTACTAGTAGGTTGCGCACACCCCTCTCACAGTCTATAATTTATTTTATTTTATTTTAGCTGCTCTCAGATGGCATCGGAGACCATATGAGCATTTGTACTCCAACACGACAACCGCAAGTAGTGCGGGCTTACCCTGATTTCCTCACTCTATTATGTTCTAACTGTAAACGTGAGAGGCCCATATGGCACTGCTAGCACATCCCCTTATAAACATTTAATTGTTTATTCCCTACTAAACAACTCCTCTGACTATATAGTACACCTTCTTACTTGTAGACACCCGGGGAATTATTTCTAATTGTAGACAGTGCTAGTACTGTTTTTCATTGCCTGAGTCTATATGGAAACTTTATAAGGTGTGGGAGCTGCCGATGACCTAGCGGTGATAATAATAGTGTTATTATTTTTTAGACCAGGCATTAGTTTGCAGGTATGAGGCAGATTTAAACTAGACCCTGTGTTTATTTGTTATTCCTCTGCAGCATATCTTTAACTAGTGAGTAATGCTTGTAGACACCTGGGGAATTATTTCTAATTGAAGATAGCGCTGCTACTGTTTTTTATATCTTGAGGCTATATGGAAACTTTATAAGGTTTAGGAGCTGCTGGTGACCTAGCAGTGATAATAATAGTATTATTATTTTTAGACCAGGCATTAGTTTCCAGGTATGAGGCAGATTTAACCTAGAACCTGTGTTTATTTGTTATACCTTCTGCTGCACTTCTTTAACTAGTGAGTAATGCTTGCAGTTACACTGTTTTGCATGGGCGTAGATAAATGGTGCTGTCGCTAACTACATTGTATGTGCTTTAGACTCCATTTGGCAATATAAGTTGACTATCCGCGTTTAAAAGGCGAGTACCTCATTTTGTGCTGTAACTGCTCTGTATATTCCTGTTGTTACTGTTATCATTATCGCAGATTTATTTTAATTGCCTTAGTTGAAAAATGGTTACCTTTTAGACCTCATATTGTGTTCGAAGATTCTTGGTGCATATGTGTAATTATTAACACATAGCTGCTCTTGTAAAGGACACTTACAACTAGGATATTTAATCTACTAGTTATGTGTGTCATGTTCCAGTTTGAATTAGGTTTTAGTGATGCCGCTTTACTCTGGCACTGTACTCTGATCTAGCTATTAATCTGAATGCTTTAAAAGGAATGATTGAATTTTTCAGAATTTATACTGTTGATTTGTCTTCCTTATTACTGTGTTTTCTTCCTTTATGCCTAAGTATATGTCTACTCACTTATCCTACCACTGTTTTTCTTTTACCCACTATTCTCAGGTTTATTTGTCCACCACCTTGTAGCATTACAGTGGGACCAACCCAGCTGGCGAAAGGACCTGTGCAACTTACCCTTACAACAGAAACTTAATTAAAAGTCTCTCACCGTCCTGTAAAAGATCCCTGTTACCTAAAGAGGCAAGAAGTACGTGCTGTCTAAACCAGAACACTTGCCTAACAGTTTGTATATGCTTTCTAGTACGCTACCTAGTCAGGATACCTAGCAGCCATACCCTCCCTCTACCCCTAAAGGTTTTTCTCTTTTACTTATCCAATCACTCTACCCTTTACACCAACTATTTAGTTATATCCTTGCACTGTCTCCAGAAACTGTTTCTTGTGCTCTGTATACCTTATACCATTCTTCTCTGCTCACCAGCTTCAGCTATAATTTCATCCTTTGCCCACTAGATGGCACCATAACCTTAGGCTGATTCCTAGCATTGTTTGCCCTCACGTCATAGGTTCATAGGTTCATAGGTTGGTACTAGGCTATCAGCCCTAGGGCCTATACAAGCCTAGCCATAACAATTCCCTGGCTATTTCTTCCCACATTATTTACTTTCCTGGACTTTAACTGGAGTAAGGCTCAGATCCTATACTAAGTATCTTTTCTCCTCCACAGCCTAAGAAGCTCTTTCCTATCTTGCTATTATCACTCTGTCTGAGACTCCCTCCCAATACCTGATACCCATCTCTCTACTGTCCCTTACCTTGCACTTCCCAGCTTCTACCCCTCAATACTTACCTGCATCTACTGAACTTTTCCTCAGTATTCACCTGCACACAGGTTTTTCTGCTAGTCCTTAGCCACCTGTTTCTTCCCTGCTCCGTTCGTCCTGCAGGCTCACTCTGCTCCCATACCCTACCCCTAATTCCCACCCACCCCCAGTGCTCCTACACTTATACCTCACAAGACACTCCCCTTCCCATAATTATCCAATTACCCATAATCTTTAGCTAAACACTATATAAAAACACTCCCTTACACACATTCCCCTCCCCAGTACTTCTACTTCCATACTATCTCTATCCTTCCTGGCTTTCTTATCTATCCTACTACTACTTTAATACATCTCTCCCCATTCCACCATGCTTAAATCACATCAACCTAAACTTAAATACTTACTCCTCTCTCTTGCATCTATACATATACTACTCATACCACTCATACTTACATGGTATGAAAACTCACACATCACTGCACCCCTTCATCCTTTAAAACAAACATTACCTACCAATCCACCTACTACACACAACCATGCAAACATTATCTCTACTTCAACCTACCTCTCCCCAAAATATCATAGGTAGCCCACATTAGTCTCCAACAAACCAGAAGAACACTATATACTCTTTTCAACCTCCTGAAACTCTTATATACATTACAACACCCTCTTCTTCATGGGGATATCCACCCCAACCCAAGACCTAACAATACCCCACTAAACCCCCAACTACCCCAAACCACAACTCATACAACCCTGACCAAAACTACTAACTCCTTATTGATAGCCCATCTTAATATACAGAGCTTAAACAATAAACTTAGCCAACTGCATACTCTACTGGACATACATTCCTTTGATGTCCTTTGCTCAACAGAAACCTGGCTCAAACCAGGAACAAGAGATAATGAAGTCATCCCACAAGGATATAATATAATAAGGGCTGACTGAACTACAAAACAAGGTGAAGGTGTAGCAATTTTGTTTAAATCTTATCTCAATGTGACTCTAGTAGACTTACAACTACCATTACATAATCACACAGAAATCCTTGTCTCCAAACTCCAGCTCAATTCTAGCAAAGCTATCTATATAATATGGGCCTATCTACCTCCAGGCAATAATATCAACACCCTGGAAAATATCCTATGCTTCCTCTCGTCCTCCCTCCCTCAAGAAACTCTAGTACTTGGAGACTTCAATATAGACTGGAACTGTTGTACTACCAATCAACCTTCAATTCATATTAACTTGTATGGCTTTCTCAATTTATCACAACCCCTACAAAAATCCATAAGCCTACTAACAAAGAAAATACATTAGATTAGATCCTAGTAAGAAACCATCCCCTCACTTATACTGCAGACACCCTACCTGATGACATTAGCAGCCATTCACTCACCTATATCATTAGGCATACAACATTCTTCCCTAAACAACCTATCCTTAAAACCATATGAAACAAAAAACACTTTAATGCTGTAAGTTTCCAAGCTGAGATACAAGCCTGTGATTGGTCTCCCTTAAAAGAACTCTCCCTTGATGAAGCAGAATCCCATTTTAACTCTAAATTCCTACAAATACTGGAATAGCATGCCCCTAGTCGATCCATAAGAGCCAGAAGTAAAGCAGCACCATGGCTCTCTAAAGAAACAAGACAACAAATTTTAGTAAGAAATAAGATCTGGTCTAAATGGAGATGTACTAAGAGCCCAACTGATCACCAGAACTATAATCAGCATAGAAACACCACAAAGAAAGCTATACTCCTTGATAAAAAAACTACTACCTAAAACTCCAAGACAGGCATCAGCAAACCTCACAAACATTGTGGACTGCTATTAACAAACTTCTACACCCAGGACACTCCAAGACTAACTCCTACAGCACTTTCTTTAAGTACACCTAAGGAAATTGCTGACACCTTCAATACCTCCTTTACTGAAACTGTACAATCTCTTGCAAATTCCTTACCTCTTGTTACCACAAACCTCATGTTCTCCATGACTAGTAAACCCCCTACCTTTCAACTAAATCCAGTCTCTACATCTGTAATCCACACCTTACTAACAAAACTTAAACCATGTACCCCATCCACTGATCTCCTACCAGCGGAATACCTGCAAATTGCAGCTAAAGTTCTCTCCTATCCTATTTCCATAATAATCAATAGAACTATTACTGAAAGTTATATCCCATCTCTCTGGAAAATCTCACACATAATTCCTCTTCATAAGGGTAGTAACTCAACCGAAATATCCAACTATTGCCCCATAGCCCTGCTCTCCCCTCTAGCCAAAATAATGGAAAAATGTATACACCGCCAACTACTTGATCACCTTCTCCTACACAACCTTCTAGCAGACTGTCAACATGGTTTTAGGCCACACCACAGTACTACTACTGCCCTACTATCCTTCACTGATTGCATCAACAAGCATCGTAACAATAACAGGCTCTCTACTGCTTTGTTTATAGACCTATCTAAAGCCTTTGATATGGTGAACCATCAATTAATACTACAAATACTAGAACAATACTCACTCAACACAAAGACACTACAGTGGTTCAAGTCCTACCTAGGAAACAGACAGCAAGCTGTTCTCTGGGACAACAACCTCTCTACTATTCTTCCTATTACTCTTGGGGTCCCACAAGGCTCCATCCTGGGACCTCTCCTCTTCTGTATCTTTATCAATGACCTACAGCTAAATATTCCACAATCTACCTGCACATGATTCCACATTAGTGTGTTCTGCCACCTTAGCATCCGAGCTCCAATCTCTCACCCAGTCAATATTTATCTCAGTTGAAAAATGTTTTTGCAATGTTGTCTCCTACTAAACGCCAAAAAAAAAACAAGTTACTTGTTTTTACTCCTTCACAGAAGTCCCATCCAATAGACCTAACAGTCAAATCAAGCAATGGTACTATAATTACACCTGATCGAACCACCAAGCTCTTAGGGGTAACTATAGATCACAATCTCAACTTTGACACACACATTAGCACTACAATTAAAACTGTTAACAGAAAACTGGGCTCACTGTACAAGATAAAGTCCTTCCTTACCACTGAAGCAAAAACTACCATTTCCCATACTCATCTGATGTCTACTCTCCTCTATGCTTCATCTATCTATACAAATCTTTCCAAAACTAACCTAAACAAACTAGCAACCTCCTACAACAACATTGCAAGATTTGCCACTGATTCACCATATCGAACTCATCACTGTTTAAACCTCAAACAACTAGGATAGCTTGAACTCCAAAACCAGCTACTATTTCAGCAACTTACTATTACCCACAAGATTCTCTTTCAAACCAATATGACTCCTATTCTTTGTAGCATTGCAACTCCTTATAGAAATCTCACTACCCTACGCTCAGCAAATAAGCTACAAATATCCACCCTGAAATCCCTCAATAAAGCCAGAGACTCCCTCTTTGCAAATTCTGTGGGTAAGAGTTGGAACAAACTCCCCAACAACCTACAATTACTTCCATCCTTATCACTATTCAAACAACAGCTAAAACTACACTTTAAAGAACATTGGTTATGCCCATGTACTAATCCAGATTAACACCTGCCAGCTATCATATTTCCTTTCCCCCTCTACTACCCACTAGAGCACAATTGCAACTTATTAATTCATAGTCAATAATGTAGTTTTTATATTTCCTTCTAACTTCATTAAATTTACTCTTCTTTTTTCTATAATCACTCTCCACCTACTGATATTGTTCTACATCAATGTTAACTCCTATGCTACCATTGACATTTCACACTTCCTGATATTCTTCTATTTCTTTGTTAATACTTATGCTACCTATGACATTTCAAGCAAACCTAGTCTAACAACAACCAGATGGTACCTTTCACCCCTCCACTCTTTTTTTCTTGTCCAAATATTGCTAATCATTACTCCTCTTGTATATACTGCACTTAATACTACTGACTCGACACCCTAACTTTTCCTTCTCTAATGTTGTTTGTTACTTCTTTGTTAACCCAATCCTTCTTTGATCTAATTTTTTTCCTTGTACCATTATTGTTGTTGTTTTTTTTAATCTGTTTGCTATTGAAGCTACCTTAGTTCATTAATAGACACCCTTTAGCTATGAACTGCATTTATTCTTTGTAATAATTTACTGTTCACAATTTTACTTTTATTTGCAATCCTGTTACATTACCTTATATTGGATCTTGCATTAATTCTTTGTAATAATGTACTATTTACAATTTATTTTTATTTCTATTTGTAGTCCTGATTCATTACCTTAATGTTGGAGCTTATCTCCCCGGCCTCTACTGAAAATGGACATGTATCCAGTTAGACTAGCCTGGTCAACAAATGTAAAATAAAATAAATAAATAAAAAACTCTTCATAATTTGAACCACTCTAATCTTTTCCCTATACCACTGCTAGAATATCTCTTACCCCTTGCATACGTTTGTCTGAACTTACCTTACACTTCACTGATTTTTTTTCACTGTTGACCTTGATTCTTCCTTTTCTTGGCTCTACCCACTCCATTCGCCCTACGGGCGCACTCCGCTACCCTACCCTACCCCCATATCCCACCCACCCCCAATACCCCTACACTTATACTTAGCTAGTCACTCCCACCACTTCCACCTTCCAATCCAAACTACCCATCATACCTCCAAAATCTCCTCCCACAGTTCACTCATTATAGTAAGCCTACCTTTCAGAGTTTGCTGCCAAGCACAACTTATCCTGATAAACTACTAAACAATTAACCTAAACCATAATCTCTTACTCAAACTAACTTCACAACTTAACTCACCCCCTACTTCTACTCTAATAACCAACATCATGACCCTCAAATCTCTATCCCTACTTACTCAAATAATACTTCTAATTACCTTAACTTACCTAAATTATATCACCCAACCTACTAATGCAAACCACCCCCCCATTTCACACCACTACCCCATTCTCTACAAGGTACACATCTACTGTTAATTCATATATCTCCCAGTCTCTACCCCCCTCAACACTGGCATGATCTTCCCCTATAGACTCCTACCTAACTCTAAAAACAGTGTTCACAGCTACACTAGTCTAATGTCCACAAAACTCTCTACCTGTATACTACACCCCAAACAAACAAAATACCTCATCCATCATCTTATCTCTATCCTTCTCTCCAGGGACATCCACCCAAATCCAGGCCCCTCTACAACACTGCATCCAACCCCCCAAGCAACAGGCAAACCCCTCCACTTCTCAGCTTTAAATGCTCAGAGCCTATGTAACAAAATTCCAGACTTTCATGCCTGGCTTCTACATAACCAGCCCAATATTCCCTCCATCTCAGAAACCTGGCTTAAGCCCCACATACAAGATTCTGAAATAACTCCTCCCAACTACCGCATGTTAAGGAATGACAGAACACAAAAAAGGGAGGTGGTGTAGCATTCCTTTACTCAGCATCCCTCTTAGTCACCCCCTATACCAAACCCTTTCCCAAACTTGGCAAGGCAGAAATAATACCAGCCTTACTCCAACTAAACAAGCATAAACTCATATTTGTTCTCTCCCTCTATATTCCTCCTGGTGACAATATCTCATCCCTTGAAGATATTCTCTCCTTGGTCTCTACCAACATTACTCATGAAACCATAATCCTGGGGGACATGAACATAAACTGGGCCACAATCCAATCTCCCACTAACTCACTCAATATTAACTTATATAACTTTACACAACTAATCAATTCCACTACCAGGCTTTCCAAGAACTCCATCAATGGAACTACAATAGACTGGATTCTAGTATCCCATCCTCACTATATCTCTGATAGTGGTATTCTCCCAGACCCACTAGCTGACCATTTCCCCACTTTTGTCCACCATCTCCCCTCTTCTATACAACTAACTCACACCTATATTTCCACTCATTGCCTAAAGAACTTCAATGCTGAAACCTTCTCAAATGCACTAAAAAGCACAAACTAGAACTCATTAGAAACTCTTTCCCTAGATAATGCTCTAACCTACTTTAACTCTACATTCACAAACCTGCTCAACTCCTTTGCCCCTCTAAAAATAAAATGTATAAAAAGTAACCCTGTACCCTGGTTAACCAAAAACACCTTAGCTACTATGTGACTCTGTGACAAAGCCTGGACATGTTACCATAAAAATAAAACCACTATCATCCTAAACGAATATAAAACACTACAAAATAAAGTCAAAAACATATTACCTTAGACCGCAAAGCCTATTTCTCCACTATCCAAACCAACCACACCACCAATCCCAAACTATTTTGGAAAGGAATCATATCTCTCCTCAACCCGGGAAAAAAAAAGAAAACCCTTGCCCCAACCCAGATGCCTCTGACATGGACTTGGCCACCCAATTTAACTCTTTCTTCATAGAGTCCATAAGCAAGCTAACATCATCCTTCACCAACACCTCTACAACCCCTCTTCAACGTACTCCCATCCCTTCCTCCCCTAGCATCCCTTGCCCCCAACCTCCACCTTTTTCTATCAATCCCATCTCTATATCCACCATAAAAAACTTCTCCTAAAATTAAAACCTGGTTCAAATGCCCCTGATGAAATTCCCTCCTACTTCCTAAAAGTAGCTGCAGAAGCCATTGCTCTCCCATCAGCATACTAATTAATCAGTCTATCTCAGAAAGTCAGGTTCCCCAGCTCTGGAAGAAGGCCTTTATTATTCCTCTCCATAAAGATGGGAATAATAATGATATCTCAAACGTTTGCCCTATCGCCATCCTATTCCCTATTTCTAAGCTACTTGAAAAGTGTGTACACCAACAACTCTTAACCTACCTCATCAATGATCAGCTTCTTACCCCCACACAACATGGCTTTAGACCAGGTCATAGTACCTCCACTGCCCTCCTCTCCTTCCTAGAAACAATCAACAAATCCTGCAACTCTGGCCACTTTGTATCCACTCTTTTCCTCGACCTCTCTAAGGCATTTAACACTATTTCCCACAACCTCCTTCTTACCAAACTCTCTAAACTTAACTTATCCCCTTCCTCTTCCCAGTGGTTCTCAAGCTATCTCACAAACAGGCAACAAGCAGTTAAATGGAAAAAGGCTATCTCACCCTTCCTTAATACATCCACAGGCATTCCCCAAGGTTCCATTCTAGGCCTCCTACTATTCAACATATTCATAAATGATTTCTTCCAAGCCATTTCTAACTCCAGTCTCATCCAATATGCCGATGAGTCTACTATAATCTGTTCCTCCCCTTCCATCACAACTCTAAACAAACTAACACACGCTGTCTTCTCTTCCACTGAACAGTGGATTCTCGACAACCATCTAGCTCTTAATGCAACCAAAACAAAACTTATGTTATTCAATGCATCCAGAACCTCTTCCCTAGACAAACAATCCTTCATAATTACCAGCAATAATTATACCCCCTCGAACTAGTCTCTGACACAAAATTACTAGGAATTATCATTGACAATCAATTAAAATTTGATAAACATCTACAAGCAAATATCAAAAAAACTCATAAAAAATTAGGTATGCTTTACTGCCACAGTCACTTTATCTCCCCCACCACCAGGATTTCATTAGCTAATACATACCTTATCCCATCCCTTTTATATGGTGCATCTATCCTAACAAGCCTACAATCTTCCCTGAAAACAAAACTCTCATCTTGTTATAACAAAATATCCAAATTTGCGGCAGGTCATAGAGCCTCTTCTCACCGCTGTAATTCCCTTCACCAACTAAGTTGGCTAGAATTACCAGACTTTCTCACGTATACCGAGCTCATCCAAGCACACAAACTCATTCATAAACTGTCTCTCTGCCCCTCCCTAGCAAATACCTTTGAAATGCATAAACCAGATAGACTCCTAAGATCCAATTCCCAAAACCTAATTCTCCTTCTCTTTCGGCTGTTTCCATTAGGGGTTGCCACAGCGGATCATCTGTTTCCATTTCTTCCTGTCCTCTGCATATTGCTCTGTCACACCAACCACCTGCATGTCCTCTCTCACCACATCCATAAACTTTATCTTAGGGCTTCCTCTTTTCCTCTTATCTGGCAGCTCCATTCTTAGCATCCTTTTCCCAATATACCCAGCATCCCTCCTCAGCACATGTCCAAACCAACGCAATCTCGCCTCCATGACTTTGTCTCCAAACCGTCCAACCTGAGCTGAACTTCTAATATACTGATTCCTAATCCTGTCCATCCTTGTCACACCCAGTACAAATCTTAACATCTTTAACTCTGCCACTTCCAGCTCTGACTCCAACCTTTTTGTCAATGCCACCGTCTCCAACCCATACAACATAGCTGGTCTCACTACCCTCTTGTAGACCTTCCCTTTCACTCTTACTAGTACCCATCTGTCACAAATCACTCCTGACACTCTGTTCCACCCATTCCACCCTGCCTGTACTCTCTTCTTCACCTCTCTTCCACACTCAACATTACTCCGAACTGTTGATCCCAAGTACTTAAGCTCATCCACCTTCGCCAACTCTACTCCCTGCATCCTCACCATTCCTCTATCCTCCCTCTCATTCACACACACAAATTCTGTCTTAGTCCTGCTGACCGTCATTCCTCTCCTCTCTAGAGCATATCTCCACCTCTCCAGGGTCTCCTCAACCTGGTCCCTACTCTCACTACAGATCACAATGTCATCTGCAAACATCATAGTCCATGGGGCCTCCTGTCTGATCTCATCTGTCAACCTGTCCATCACTATTTCAAATAAGAAAGGGCTCAGAGCTGATCCTTGATGTAGTCCCACCTCCACCTTAAACACATCTGTCACTTCCACTGCAGACTTCACCACTGTCACACTACCCTCGTACATATTCTGTACCATTCTTACATATTTCTCTGCCACTCCTGACTTCCTCATACAATACCACAACTACTCTCCAGGCACCCTATCATATGCTTTCTCCAAGTCCACAAAGACACAATGCAACTCCTTCGGACCTTCTCTATATTTCTCCATCAACACTCTCAGAGCAAACATCGCATCTGTAGTGCTCCTTCCCAGCATGAAACCATACTGCTGATCACTAATCATCACCTCCCTTCTTAACCTAGCTTCTACCACTCTTTCCCATAACTTCAAGCTGTGACTGATTAGTTTTATCCCTCTGTAGTTACTACAGCTCTGCACATCACCCTTATTTTTAAAAATAGGTACCAAAACACCTTTTCTCCACTCCTCAGGCATCCTCTGACTTTCCAAGATTTCATTAAACAATCTGGTTAAAAACTCCACTGCCATTTCTCCTAAGCACCTCCATGCTTCCACTGGTATGTCATCTGGACCAACAGCCTTTCCATTCTTCATCCTCTTCATAGCTGTCCATACTTCCTTCTTGCTAATCTGTTTCACTTCCTGATTCACTATCCACACATCATCCAACCTTCTCTTTCTCTCATTCTCTTCATTCATCAGCCCCTCAAAGTACTCTTTCCATCTGCTCAACACACTCTCCTTGCTTGTGAGTACATTTCCCTCACTATCCTTTATCACCCTTACCTGCTGCACATCTTTCCCAGCTCGATCCATCTGTCTAACCAATCGGTACAGGTCCTTTTCTCCCTCTTTAGTGTCCAACCTTTCATACAACTCTCCATATGCCTTATCCTTAGCCTTCACCACCTCTCTCTTTGCCACACTCCTCATCTCCTTATACTCCTGTCTACTTTCTTCATCTCTCTGACACTCCCACTTCTTCTTCTCCAGTCTTTTCCTTTGTATACTTTCCTGTACTTCCTCATTCTACCACCAGGTCTTCTTGTCCTCCTTCCTCTGTCCAGATTTCACACCAAGCACCTTTCTAGCTGTCTCCCTTACCATCTCTGCTGTAGTTACCCAGCTATTTGGTAACTCTTCACTGCCTCCCAGTGCCTGTTTTAACTCTTCTCTGAACTCCATCTCACAGTCACCCTTTTTCAACTTCCACCATTTGATTCCCAAAACCTAATTAAATTGCATAAACCAACACATCTTGCTGGGAATCAATTGATGTCATTCTCTCTTGCACTCCTCTGAAACTCTCTTCCTTCTCCCTTCCGCACCACCAGCAGTCTTTCCTTGTTTAAAACCTCACTGCACTCGCACCTTACTTCACAATGGAAATGCTCTTGCTCTCATCCAACCTAATTCTACCACACTTTCTTCCTAACCTTCCAAACTTTGTTGCCTGTTACTTCCTTCTAAAGTTTTACATCCTTACCTCATTGTAATTCCCTAAAAAAAAAACAAACAAAAAAAAAAAACCTACTACTTACTGAATTAACCTGATGTAATTTTCCTAATGAAAATCTTTCATTTCTGTATTATGTAACATCTATTTGAATTGTGCAATATGGATTTGTACTATACAAAATATGTATTTAACATTTAATTGAAATGTATATTATGGATTTGTGCTCTTTCTGTACTATGTATTTGTATTTCTCTGGAGCTTTTCTCCCCAGGACTCCATTGAAAATGGGCTGCTTGTAGAGCAATGGACTATCCTGGAAAACAAACTGCAAATAAATAAATAAATAAATTATAGTCATTATGCCAATAATCCTGCCACGAGACACACTTGTTTATTTCCAGTGGATTAAAGTCATGAACAATAAAAGAAGCAACCATAAGCACTTAAAATACATTTCTTTTTAAAAAAAAATATTTACATTAATGTTGTTAACCAGGAAGTAAAATAGTCAACAGATAAAGTGCAAATAAAATAATAAATAAAATAAAGCATTTTATTTACATTAATTTTGTTAACCGGGAAGTAAAATAGTCAACAGACACTTTCCAACAATGACCCGGGATGTTGTTGTACAATAATGTGCATTAATACATAAGTTAGTACTCATACATACATACGTACATTTATTTATTTATTTATTTACTTACTTACTTACCAAGAAGTTATATAATCACTATCACGTTCCATCTATGTTGCCCATATTCATTCTTCCTCAACAAATGGATATGGACTGACCCTCGGATCCGACTTTGCTGCTTTTTACAGCTCATGGATACTGGAAACTCTCAAGCTCCTCCCTTACCCATAATGGTCTAGTCCCCTACCATACATCTTATCTTGTTTGCTGGCCTTATAGCTTCATAGAACATTAGAAATCACACTAGGATGAGAAACTAATACATGGAGCTCAAAGTCAGGAATATTGGTTTCCTTATTATCTTCTTGTTCTTCCAGAAGTCACAAACCAAATGGTAGGGGGTTGGAGGAAGGGAAGTTGAGGAAGATTAAAAATGAACAACACAGATGGAATGTTATGGTGAGTACATAACGTCTTTATCTGATGTAAATTTTCATTCATTCCTCAACAATTGGGAAAGAGTCCCAAGTTACCTGAATCCCGGGAGGACTCTAAGGATTCCTGAGCACCACTGAGCCGAAGGCTGCTCCTCCCCTCGAAGCCAGTAATGAGTAATAAAGGTATGAGAATTAGCTTAAGTTGCAGCTGTACAGATATCATCCATGGAAGACCTAGATAAAAGTACTGATGAAGTTGCCATGGAATTGGTTGAATGGTCTCTCAAAGGTTTTGGCAAAGACAAACCCAATTTGTTATAAACAAAGGAAATGCAATCATTTAACCATTTGGCTCAAGTTACTTTCACAACTGGCTTGCCCAATTTTGATTCCACAAAGCAAACAAATAATTCATCTTTCTGAAATTCTTTGTTCTGTGCAAATAGAAATGTAACTGTCTGTGAACATCCAATAAATGTAACGTGTATTCTCCTTTATTCATGAAATTCGGAAAGAAAACTGGAAGATCAATAGGCTGCTTGATGGATTTTCACACCACCTTAGGTAGAAAGGAAGGGTTGGTTTGTAGCGCTACCCTATCTTTATGAAATATCAAATAAGGAGGCTTAGAAGCAAGGCTTGAAGTTCAGAGGTTCTTCGAGCAGAGACTATAGCTACCAAAAAGATAGTTTTCCAGGTTAAAAATTTTATATCACATTTTGCTGATGGTTCAAAAGGAGATTGAGTCAAAGCTTGTAAAACTAAATTCAAATCCCATGGCAGAGTTGGATCATTAAAAGGTGGTCTCAGAAGAAGGGTACCCCTTATAAAGGCCTTAAAAAGCTTTATAGAAGCAAGGTGGAATTGCTAACTCCTATATGAAAATTAGAAATGGCAGCTAGTTGTACTTTAATAGTGATGGAACAAGCCCCTTAATTAAAAATTGTAGCCAAAAACTGAAGAACTATATGTACTGGTGCTGAAATAGGGTCAGTGTCTTTTTGTTGTGCCTAAAAAAAAAGAAGTTATGTACTCACCATAACGTTCCATGTGTGTTGTCCATCTCTGCCTTCATTCTTACTAGGTTGGGTTTGGATCCGATCCTCGGATCTGTCTCGGTCTTATTTACAAGCTCGGGGCTCTCTGCCAGCTCGTGGCTAAATCTCTATCCCAGCATGCACTAGAACCATCCCCAGATCTTGTTTGCCCTAAATGTAACATTATATGTACTTCTTGGAAGGAGTCAGTGGCTGCTGAAGAAGGATAGAGGTCATGGTAATCCAATTTGTATAGACCCGGTCTTCTAGAAATAGAAGAGAAGGGGAAGGGAGGGTGGGATGTAAGAATGAAGGTGGAGATGGACAACACGCATGGAAAGTTATGGTGAGTACATAACTTCTTTATGTGATGTTGCCCTATCTTGCCTTCATTCTTACTAGTTTGGGACCGTGTCCCTAGCCCATTGAATTCTGGGTGGCTCATGGGAGAATATTCCTCAGAACCATGGATCCAAAGGAGGCTCTATTCCTAGAGGCCAAATCAACTTTGTAATAAGTGATAAAGGTATGTGGTTTAGCCCATGTTGCTGCAACACAAATGGTGTCAATTGGTAGTTTTGTCAAAAAAACTGAGGAAGTTGCAATGGCTCTTGTGGAATGGCCCTAACTTTTTTGGAAGTTCTTTATTTTGAGACTTGTAAATAAAAGTTATGCAGTCTGATATACATTTGGAAAGTGTAACTTTAGAGACAGGGGATCCTTTCTTGGAATCTGAAAAGGAAACAAATAACTGATCAGATTTTCAGAATTCTGCTGTCCTATGTAGGTAAAAATGTAGTTGTCTGTGTACGTCAAGTTGATGCAACATGTACTCTGCCTTGTTTTCAAATTTTGGGAAGAATACTGGTACTATACTTTGGTTTAAAGTTGTCTCTGAAACCACTTCAGGTAAGGAGGAGGGATTTGTTTGTAAGGAAACCCTGTCTTATGGAAAAGCAAATTTGGGGGTTTATGGACAATGCTTGCAACTCTGACAACCTTCTAGTAGATATGATTGCAAACAAGAAAAAAGTTTTCCAAGTCAAGAACTTTAATTTGCAAGATGATGCTGGTTCAAAAGGAGGAAAATTATGTGGGATAGAACAAAATTTAGGTCTCGTGGCACTGGAGGGTCTCTGATAGGCAGTCTTAATAGCATAGTACCTTTGAGGAAGGTCTTACACAGTTTATGAGACATTATATTGGAGCCGAGTCTCCCACATGATAACTGGAGATCACTGCTACCTGAACTCTAATAGTGGCTGCAGCTGCACTGTCACTAAAAAGCTTTGTTAGGAAGTCCAGGATGAAGGTAATAGGAGCCAAAAATGGATCAACATGACTATTGTTAGCCCATAGGCAGAATCTCTTCCATTTGCTCTTATAAATCTTCCTCATTGTTGCCTTACGGGAAGAGATAAGGATATGTTTAACCTGAGAGGAGAGGGTTGGAAACCTGGCTATCATTGGAACTGGAGCAGCCATGCTATCAATTTGAGGGTTTGAAGTGATGGGTGTAGAGTTCCTGATGAATGAGTCAGGAGGTTTGGAACTGGGTCCAGAATCCAAGGCTCTTCCCGAAGATGAGGCCACAGAAAAGGGAACCAGATTTGGCAAGGCTAGTATGGAGTGTTGAGTATAAAATCCCTTTCTAAAGAACTGACTTTTTAAAGGACTTTGGAAATTAGAGGAAAGGGAGGAAAAGCATAGAGGAGACCCAGGGACAAATTGTGAATGAACGCATACCTTGATGACTCCGATGGAGGCGGGATGAGGGCGAACTAGCTGCTGCATTTGGCATTCACAGGATATCGCAAAGAGGATGCAGCAAAACTGGCCCCATTTTTGGAAATTTTTTTCCGCTACTTCCTGTTTCAGAGACCACCATAGGTTTCAACCTCTTAAGTAGCTAATGTGAAATACAGACCCTAGCAATGTGTGTCAAACAGTCAAAATGTGGAACACCCATTTTTGCACTACGTGAAAACCCACCATTTCTATGGGACCTGGTTGAAGTGTGTTTCTGCCAGAAGTACTAAGTTAGTGAATACTGTACATTTTTAAAATTCAATAGGACACATGTCAAATAAAACAAAGTCAGCAGAAACCATTGATAAAATGCAACATACTCAGTGGCTGGTGCCAGGTCTGCTGTACCAATTCACTATGAATGGTATTAGACTAGGGTCATACTCTGCAGAAAACAATAATGTTAAATCTGCCAGTGAATATCGTGTTGAGATCCAATGGCAGGAAATTCCACAATTATATTAACAGAGCATCAATTCCA
Organism: Protopterus annectens; assembly: GCF_019279795.1. Taxonomy (NCBI): domain Eukaryota; kingdom Metazoa; phylum Chordata; order Ceratodontiformes; family Protopteridae; genus Protopterus; species Protopterus annectens. The sequence goes on along the minus strand of NC_056727.1, from coordinate 255,971,026 downwards.
TTTGGACCATGATTGCCTAGTGTTTCTTATATTGCTGCCTTTCATACCACTCAACTGTCCAGACTTTTACCTCATATTTCTGTCTGCTCCTTATACAATTTGTGGTTTTCTGGCTAATCATTGAGGATTGAAGTCAGTAAATAATATTAAATAATGACAGACATTTCAGTTTCAGACTTCATATCCTTCAGAAAATACACAATAATGCAAAACCTTTCTAAGCTTATAGGAGCAATATTTAAAATCTGTCCCTATTTTTGGCCTTTGTCTCCACGTTGTGGTATTTGTACCATTAACTTGAAATGGTGACGGAATAAGATAATGTAAAGTAGCATGCATTTTCAAGTAAACTAAGTCAATATATTTCACTTATTGTCATTATTTCCTCAATGTAACTGACCATTTTTTCTCCCAAGATGGCAAGTTGTCAAGTTTTAGGAAGGACAGAACAACATTCTGATCTAAAATCACGGACAGCTGAGAAGCACGAGTAACATACTGTGTTGCAAGCTTCCTATATGAAGCTAATTATTGTCACTAAGTGTATATATTTTACCAAGGTGTCCTATGTTAATCAAAAACAATCAAGAGGAATGGCGATTCCTATTCAGCATATATCTGACATTAAGAAAAAATCAGAAAATCTAGCAAAAACTCAAGTAGATGTCCACAAAATGTGTGAGACCTCCACCAGAAAACCTACACTTTTAAGAAAATACCGCTGGCTGCCAACACCTGCAGTGCAGCGATTTCCACGTTCTAGTTTTTATTACGTAATTTGCAGAGAGGTTGTACGTGTGACTGATACTTTTATTTCTACCAAGAATGCAGAACTGGAATGCAGTTGGCTGTAGGCAAGTACGGAAAAGCAAGCATCCAATAGGTAGTGTTTTTTTTTTAAATTAACATCCATACAGACCTATTGCTGGTGACTTGACTCTCTGAATGTGGATGTCAAAACACAAAGTGGAGCAATGGCTGCTCATTACAGAACAGTGGAACATTCGGCTTAATCGATCAAAAATGCGGAGCATTTTCGCACCATCCGGAGCACTTGGCTGCTCAGGAGACCACTCATGAGGCATCAGAATTGGTCTGCTCAGCTTTTCTGCTATCACTTTGGATTTCCCCGGGATGTGTGTTGCTATCAGAAAACGTTGGGAAGAGATTGCCCATTGCCATACTCTCAGGGCCTCTTGACAAAGGGGGTAAGATCTGGTTCCTCCTCTTGTGTTTATATACCAAACAACTGACATGCTGTCTGTCTGGATTGCAATGGTTCCTGGGGGAGAGAGTCCTGGAGTGCTTGCAACGCTAAAAGCACTGCTCTAATCTCTAGGATATTGATGTGCAAATGGGCCTTGTGATCCTGACACATGCCTTGGACAGTCTTTCCCAGATAATGCCCCACTCACCCTATCTGAGAGGTGTACATGGTCACCATGACTACAGGTTGTGGAAAGACAAATGGTCACCCTAGAGTTACTTGAGAGAAGTGTAGCCGCCATCAAAGATCCTTCTTGCAAGTTTCCGTTATGAACATTTTGTGGGACATTGGTAGTTCTTGCATTGACCACTGAGTGAACAGCAATCACTGAAGAATCTTCATGTGTAGATGTGAGAAGGGAACCAAAACTATTGCTGCTGCCATAACCCCTAGAGCTTTGAGGACCATGTTTGCTTGGGTTTGCTTTCTTCCTAGAAGATATATCACATGGTACCTTAGGGACTGTATCCTTTCTGGTGGAAGTCTCTCCACCATTTGTGTGGAATCTAATTCTACTCCTATAAATACTGCATGCTGAGAAGGCTCTAAGGAGGATTTTGTATAGTTTGTCATAATCCCCAGGCAGGAGCAAAGTTGCAAGTTTGTATTTCTGGCTTTGATTAGCTGATGCCTGGTTGTGGAAGTTAAGAGCCAGTTGTCTAAATATGGAAATATGGAAGCACCCAGAATCCTAGTTGTCTCAAGTGAGCCTCTACTACTATCATACATTTGGTGAACACTCTGGGAGCTGTAGTGAGGCCAAAGGGCAGAGCTCAAAACTGGTAGTGGCTGGCTCCCAGCCAAAAGCACAAGTGTCTCCTGGATCGTCTGTCCATTTTTATCTGGTACTATTCATCCTGAAGATCTGTCAAGCACACCCAATTGTCTTTTCCCAACAATGGGAGTATAGACTGCACTGTCACCATCCAGAACTTGCTCTTCTTTACTGATTTGTTTAGAAAGCTGAGATCCAGAATTGGTCTCCAGTCCCCTGTTTTCTTTGGAACTAAAAAGAATGTTGAGTAAGTTCTGAATCCTTCTTGGTCTGTGGGGACCTTCTGGATGACTCTTTTGTCTAGAAACTTTTGAATTTCTAGAGTTGCCCATTCCTTCTGACTGGGTGAGATGTCTGGAAGTTTTTTTATTTTTGGGAGAAGGGAGAAGAGGATGACAAACCCTCTGGATATGATGCCTTGTACTGATTTGTCTTTTATTTGTTGCCAGCCTTCTGGGTACAAGGATAAATGACCCCCCCAACTGCCTCCAGAGCTGGACAATTGGGCCTCCTTTCAGGAGTGCTGAAAGTGCCTAACAAAGAAAGATTCTCTGTGGCCCTAATTTTGCAGACCCCCTCTGCCACGAGGTAGACGTCTTCCATTATTGCTTCCACCTCCGCCTCTGGGGTAAGGTTCACCACATGTGTCCTGAATGGATTTCTGTGATTTTCGGAACCACATTTTACCACTACCTCTCTGACCTTTGAGGTAAGGTCTAGTAGGCATGGAAAAATGAACTCCTATGGCAGACAGAGTCTTCCTTCTTGTTCACACCTGGTGAGTGTGTCCTTTACCTTAGGCCCGAACAAAGATGAGCCGTCAAATGGGGCATTTAAAAAGAAGAATTAAAGGGTTCTGCAAAGTCACATAAGTGCATCCAAGAATGCCTCCTTAGGGAAATTCCAGAACCTGCTGCTCTACTCGCTCCATCAGCTGCATATGATATGAACCTCATGAATATGTTAACTACTGAATTTAAGGTAGCGAGCTGAGAAGATACCTTGTCAGTAACCCCTTCAGCTACTGAACCTTGGAGGGTATCTCCTAGCTCTTTCAAGAGATCCCTCTGCAGTCTTGTGAAATGGGTAAGATAATTCAGCGATCTGAGAGAAAAAGTTGCTGAGGAAAATATGTGCTTTCCATTTATGTCCATAGTCCTGGACTCCTTTTTCACAGGATGGAAAGAAGAAGAGATCTCAAAGAGTTCCTTCTTAGTCGCCACTGCCAAGAGCATGACAACAACTGGGACTCCTTTGGTTACAAAGGTTTTGTCACATGGGGATGTACTGAACTTGTTTGGCCTCCTAGGAATAGGTTCCATTGAATCTGGGGACTCCCATGCCTTCTGAGAAACCAGGGCTAGAAGTTCATCAAAAGCCGGAGACACCCAAGATGTGGAAGGGTGAGACCCAAAAGCTTTCAGGTATACGGACTCCTCTGCAGCAGGGCTGGAGGACTTCCAGCTACCCTCATGTTTAAGTATTTCCAGGATGTCTCCAAAGGAGACATCATCAGGAGGCAACCATGGGGACCCTTAAGCATCATCAAGGTCAGTATACAAGGTGACAGACTCCTCTGGGGAGTCTAAGTGCTTCCTCTTATACAGTTTCTCCCAAGGGACCTCCTCAGAAGGGTACTCTGGGGAGGTTTCAGAAGAGTGAGAGGTGCCCTGTGGGGCATCCTGAGGTCTAGGGTCTCTGCATCCCTGCGGATGCAGAGGCAAAGAGGCAGGCACTGGTGCTCTGGGGGGAGGAATCTCCAGAGAGGATTGCAGACCTGTTTGTGGAGACAGAACCCTCCTCATGACCTCAAAAGCCCCCATCCCTGATCTGAGGATATCACTGTATCTGATGAAGCTGAAAGATCCCCCTTAAACCAAAGACAATGGACCTGAGGCAGAGGTAGGAGCCAAACTCATCTGAGTCGAGGCTCCAACAGGCATAGTTGGATCTGACAGCTGTCTGATCCAACTCATTCCCTTGGACTCAACTGGAGAATGTCGGCTCCTAGACTCATCCAGCTCTGATGGATTCAAGGCTGTCCGAGCCATGGTAGGATCTGTAGGACTCAAGGTGGGTCTAGGATTCAACAGTTACACTAATACCAACTCCGGTTCTTCTGACTCTGAAGCCAGGGGCTGGATCGGAGGAGGACATGGAGCAGAGGAGGTGGATGTCATAGGATCTGAAGCCTTAGGGGTCAGATCCAACAGTAATTTGGCCAGCACCGGTGTCTGTAGCAATCTCTGTACTCCTCTAAGACCGGGTCAATGGCTTGGGAGATTTTGATTTTTACAATATAGGAGACCTCAAAATAGGAGATACCAGCTCTAAGGTCGGGGACTGGCTCCTTAGTTCGAACTCCATTGACACTGAGCAAGAAGGGGTTGGAACTGATGGGATTTTGGAAGATACAGTATCTCTCAGATCTGAAGAGGATAATTTTGATATTTTATAGGCTGGATCCAAAGAAGTAGACTGGGAAGATCTTTTAACAAATTTTTCTGACTTATCCAATTTGGCAGAAGGAGATTTGTCTGATTTAGGTGAACCCATACCTTCTTCCTATGCCTCTGAGAAGGGGGTTTTGAGAAGACCTTTTAGAATCAGTTTATTTTTCCTCTCCAGGAGGGCTCTATGATTAAAGGAATGACAGATAGAGCATGACTCCTGGAGATGGACAGCCTTAAGACAATAAACACAAAGGGTATAATTATTACTAAGGGGTATTTGTTTGCTACATTTTTCGCATTTCTTGAAACCCATTGGCCTAGATGTTAAGGTCAAAAATAACAAGAATAACAATCAAACAACAAAAGAGTTTTTTTTGAACCCTCTAACTTAAATGGGTTAAGTATGGGAAAGTACAATACACACATGGGAAAAAATGAAACATAGCCCTCTAATTTAAATGGGCCATAACAAAGAACACACAGAGGGGAGAAACACTCCTCTAATTTAAACGGATTGTACAATGATACTACACTAACTAACAAACTGTGAAAAAGAACAACAGAAACAACGGGGACAAGGGGATAAAGCCCTCTAACTAAAACAGACTGCTTGATGGTTCTCTAATTTTAACGAGCTATGACAGAACAAGACAAATGCAAAAAATTAGATGCCAGGGAGGGTTACAAGGCCTAGTGGATAGACGATGGCCAAAGGTGAGCAATAAACAGCTCAACTCAGAAACACCAGTAATAAGAAAGGCACTCAGCTAAATTAGGCAAAGATCTAGATATTCAACAGTAACTGTGAGAGTTAAAGCAAAAAAAATATATCAAAAAAGGTTATACTTAGCCTGAGCTAGCAGACAAATGATCTGTTTAGTGGCAAATGAGATCTGGGGATGGTCCTGGTGCATGTTGGGACTGGGATTTAGCCATGAGCTGGCAGAGAGCCTTGAGCTTGTAAATAAGGCCATGATGGATCCAACAATTGGTCTGAACCCAACCTAGTAAGAATGAAGGCGAGATAGGACAACATCACATCAAATCTCTTCCATTTACTTTTGTACATCTTCCTAGTGGAAGCCTTATGGGAAGATAAAAGTATGTGATAGACAGGGGAGGAGAGCCTAGGTTGTCTGGCTATCAATGGAAGTGGAGAAACCATGTGGTTAGCTTTAGGCATAGAAGGTCTGGGTGAATCATGTCTATCAAGTGAGACAGGAGGTCAGGAATTGGATCCAGAATCCATGGAAGGTGAACTAGATGAGGCCAAATAAAGGGAAACCAAATCTGAAGAGGCCAATAAGAGGCAATGAGTATTACTCTGCTCTTCAGTTGAGATGCTTTCTGGAGAAACTTGGGAATTAAGGGGTTGAGGGATAAGCAGGTCTATATCATGCAGAGAAATGGCATTACAGCAAATGCTGTTACACCAACACATATAGACAGAAACTGGAAAAGAGCGAAAGCTCAGGTCAGCGATTTCTTTCCCAGGTAAAGAAATTGCTTGGCCTGAGCCATGACATTGCCCTTTGCCCAACTGTAGTGTTATCTCAGAGTTGGTATATTTAGTTATGGGGTGTGGGGGGGGGGCAATGCCTCCCACTTTGTAATGTTTTAAGTGGTATGTTGTGTTTGTTGGTTCACAGATTTTTTTCCATGTGAAAAAAATTGGCGAACTGGGGTTTCGCTCTTTTAAGATTTTGGTCTATATGAGTCGGCGAAATGGCATTCACTGTAATGCCATTTTGCTGACATAATATAGACCAGGGATAAGCATAGAGGAGACCGGGGGGGCCAGTCATGGAGGAAAGCATCTCTCGGTGATTCCCCCGGTGGGTATCAAGCAAAGAACCTGCTGCACTTTTTTTACTGAGAAGAGATTTCAAGTGTCACAGCAAGGTTAGCCTCATTGATAGAATATCTTTTCCGCAACTCACATGTTGAGAGACCACACCTGAAGCAATAAAATGGACCTGCTCAACTTTGCTATCATGTTGGATTTCCCCTGAATGTGCATTGCTATCAAAAATCAACTGGATGAGATCACCCATTGCCATACTCTCACATATTCATAACACAAAGGATAAAATCTGGTTCCTACTTGTTTGCAGTATGTATCATACTACTGACATATTGTCCATCTGAATTGCAGTAGTCCCAGAAGGGAGACAGTCTTGAAAGGCCTGCAGTGCTAGAAGTACTGCTGTCATTTCCAGGACACTGATATACATGTTGGCTTGTTTGGGCGACTAAGTGCCTTGGACTGTCTTTCCCAAGAAATGCCCCCCACCGCCTTTGTAAAGCATCTGTGGTCACTACAAATTTGGACTGAGGAAGAATAAAGAGATGGCCTTGTAATATTTGATCTGAATGAATCCACCACCAGGGATAGTTTTTGCATACTTGAGTTTTTCTGATCTTGGTAGACATAATTTGCTGTAGAACGGAGCACTGAGTTGCTAAGGACCATGGACGAATTCTCTTACGGTATCTTGCTAGTGGAACTAGAACTATTGCTGCAGATACTGACCCCATGGCTCAGAATCAATCAAGCTGATAAAGAAGAATTTTGAATTATTTTTCTGACTTGAAATCAAATAGTTTGTACCCTTGGTAAGGGAAGGGAGGCTGTTACTGGTACTGTACTGAACAAGGCCCTTATGAACTCCAATGTCTGCGACGGTTCTAGCTGAGATTTGTTGTGATTGATGGTAATTCCTAGATGAGAGCAAATCTGAAGTGAATAGTCTCATGATTTTATTAGAAAATGACTGGTCAGACAGGCTATGAGCCAGTTGTACAAGTACAGAAACACCTGGAATCCCTGCAGTCTCAAGTGAGCTGCTACTACTGCCAAGCATTTGGTGAACACCCTCGGGGCTGTCGTGAGACCAAAGAGCAGTGCTCTGAATTGATAATGACTGGCTCCCAGCCAGAAGTGTAGGAATCTCCTGGATCACCTGTTCATTTTTATGAGATATTACACACCTTGAAGATCTATTGAACACATCCAGTCGTCCTTGTGCAGAAAAGGCAAAATAGACTGAACCATGACAATCTGGAACTTTGTATACCAAACTGATTTATTCAGATTGCTGAGATCCAAAATTGGTCTACAGTCCCTTGTTTTCTTTGGCACTAAAATGATTTTGAGTAAGTACTGCACACTTTCTGGTCTGGAAGGACTTCTTGGATGCCTCTTTTTTCTAGCAGCTTTTTAATTTCTAGGGCTGCTGCTTTCCTCTGACTAGGTGAAATGTTGGGAATTTTATTTACTGTTGAAGGAGGGAGTAGGGAAAAGGGAATTATATAACCTCTGGAAATAATCCTCTGCACCCATATATCTTTTGTAATGTCTAGCCAGGCTTTCTGGTGCAGGGAGAGATGACCCCTGACTGCCTCCAGAGGTTTGGGCCTCCTTTCTGGAGTGCTGGTAGGGTCTGTCAGAGAATGAATCTCTGGACCCCTGTTTCTGCAGACCTCCTCTGCCATGCGATCGGAAACTTGCATTAGAGTTCCCCCCTCTGCCCTGGGGGAACTATCTCCATGTGGATCATAGAAAGGACACTGGAAGGTACTTTGCGGAGTCAAAAACTTATGCCAACTGCAGACAGGGTCTTACCCATCTTCCTCACACCTGGAGAGTATGTCTTCAATTTTATGGCCAAACAAAGAACTTCCATCAAAGGGTGCATTGACGAACGAGGGCTTGAAGGGCTCCACAAAATCACACAGTTGCATCCAGGTATGTCTACTAATGGAAATGCCTGAATCCACCTCCCTTGAGATACCTTCAGCATATGAAATGAGCCTCATGGATGAATTCAAGACAGACTATAGGGTAGCCAGCTGTGAGGCAATAGACCTCTGTGCCTCAGAAGTACTGCTCCCAAAAAGGAAGTTTGAAAATTCTTTAATCAACTCCCTCTGAAGTCTGATGAAGTGTGACAAATAATTCAGCAACCTGAATGCAAAAGGTGGCTGAATATACATGCTTCCCATATCTGTCCAACACCCTAGACTCCCTGTTGGGGATGGACAGATGAACTCTGTTCCACAAGTTCTTTCTTTGTGGCCACTGCTACGACCATGGCATCTAATGGTACTCCTTTGCTCCAAAACTCTCTTCCTTTCAGTGGTGCCAGAATCCTGTCTGGTCTCTTGTTGATCAGCTCAATGGCACTGGCTTCCTTCCACACCCACCTAGAGATCAAATCAATGAGCTTGTCTTTGGGCAGAGTCACCCAGGAAGTAGATGAGCCAAGCCAAAGGCTTCCAGGAATACCAATTCCTCTTGGGAAGGAGTATTAGTAGACCAACCACCCCTTTGCTTGAGGATCTCCAGGAAGTCTCTAAAGGAGACATCATCAAGAGGTGATCTTGGGGAGCCTTCCCCCTCATCAAAATTGGTATCTTCTATGACCAACTCTTGAGGAGAGTCTAAGTGCCTCCTCTTGCACTTTGTATTCCTAGGGACTTCTTTGGTGGGACATTGTGGAGAAGTGTAATTCGGAAGATATAAGTATACACTTCTGGATAGCCTGGAGACTTTGGGCTGTCTCTCTCTGTGGAGGAGAGTGTTGAGGCTCAAGGCACAAAGACATATGGGATCCAGGAGGAAGATCTGATGGGGGATTGGAATCATTCATCCTCCAGAAGCAGAGAACACTCTCTCAACCACCTCAAAGGCTGAGTGCTCTGGGGAGAAGGATGCTGACAGAGCCAAGAAGACATGCTTCTGGACCATCTGCTCCCTTTGACATGAAGGCAGCTCATGTGGAGCAGAGGTCAGAGCTAAGTTGCCCAATGCTGTGGCTTTGAGGGACAGAGATTACTTTGACAACTCTGGAGTTGAATCTAACATCTCAGATTAGACAATGATGCTACAGCTCCGAGAGTTATCTGGCTTTGACATATTCGGAGCTGATGCACTCAAAGAATGTATCAGGGCAGAATATATGATAATCTTTGGATCCAATACAGATGGTCCCAGAATACTCAGATCCAAGGGCTCTGAAGCACAGGGTCAGATTGAAGAAGCCAAGATCGGTGAAGTAGCACTGGTAAAGTTCTCCAGTCCCAAAGGGGTAGGAGCAGGGAGAACTCCCATTTGCATATGTGCCAAAAGAAACTTTCTCATCATTCTGTCCACATCTGCTGCTGTCAGACTCCTGGAAGAATGGGAAGAAGAGGCTCTTGAAGGGCACCTGGAATGGCAGTGTCTCACTAAAAAAGCTGATGGCATCCTGGAAGGGACAGGGTCCAAGAGGATGCATGCTGGGTCTGAGGGAGTGGTTTTGGATCCAGAGGTATGGGAGGTTGGCATAATGGTTAAGGTGTTTACCTTACAAACATAAGGGGCAGGGTTTGATTCTCCCATGGAGTAATTGGCTAGGCTGAAAATGGCCTACAAGGGCAGTTAGCCTAGTACTAATCTATGAACCTATGAACCTATGTATCGGATTTGATGAAAAGATTGGGCATCTGATGCAGACAGAGCCGAAGGTTTAGTCTTCGGATCCGACCATTTTGATACTTTACGGCTGACTGCATGTTAGGATCAGAAGACAGAGTGGAGGATCCAGAATGGTCCGACGGACACTTTCTGGGCTGCTTTTTGTCAGATCTGGAGGTTTGAGATGATTCTGAGAAGGTCATAGGCAAAAAGACATTTTAAAATAAGTTTGTTTTTCAGATCAACCAATGCCCTCGGATTAAAGGCTTTACAAATACTGCAAGACACCTTTAAGTGTGCTGGGCTCAAGCAATAAACACAGGAATCATGCTCATCAGACAAAAGGATCTTATGCCCACACTCATTACATTTCTTAAAGCTAGAAGGTTTTTCAGCCATTTAAAAAAAACAGAATAATGCTAATATTTTTTTTTATAGAAAGAAAGAGAGAAAGAAAAAGAAATAAAAGGGAAGGAAAATTGCCTACAGTGGTAAAGAAAGAAACTACCACAAGGGTAAAGGTAAAATGAAGACAAAAATACCAACAATGGTAATTGAATTGAATTACACTAGGTCAAGTGTAGGACAAGGAAGGAATAAATATATACAGAAATAAAGAAATAAATAAATGAATTGTTCACTTATCTAAGCAGAAAACCACTACAGCTTGAGAGCTCACAGTGACCTGTCCATAAGTGAAGGCGGCAAATGAGATCTGAAGTATGGTAGGGGACTAGAGCATTATGGGTAAGGGAGGAGATCAAGAGTTTCCAGTATCCATGAGCTGTAAAAAGTGGATGAGTTGGATCTGAACCCAGTTGTTGAGGAATGAATGAAGACTGATAACATCAGCTTTTCTATTTGTTGGCCAGGTGAGTGGGCTGATGTACTGACCTGTTTCAGCCATGACCTAGACTCAGTAAGGTACATATAATCATACAAAACATACATATGATGACAGTTGTGCTTAGACAATATGTACTTGATGCATGGAATGCTGAATTAATTATTGCATAGATTACCCAGGCGATAGCTATTACATAGATATTGATGAAGAGAATAAAAATAAAAACTGTATAATTTAAAAATAAAACATGTAACTGAACTATTATACAGTATGTGTGCTATTTTGGTGATAGACATTGTAGAATTTCCAAATATACTGAAAAATCATTCATATCTGTTAATAAATTATCATTATCATTTAATTCAAAACTATGTTGAAAACAGTTCTACAGGTGTAGTATTTACATATGTACATATACTTTGCTATGCCTTATAGCATATACTCACATTTTGAAGGAAGTAAGTTACATTTTGATGGACACAATAAAAACATAATAAACCATGCAAAATATTGGAGAACTTAGAATTTGTTATCACCTTTAGTGTTACATCATGAATGGTCCCCACTTGTATTGATCTCTGAGGCAGTCCTAATTACTGACATTTATGTGCAGGCATAATCCTCTCTCAGATGTTCTTTTAGTTTACATTGATAGAGCTGTAATTTGTTCTCTCTCATGATTTTTGCTGGTATATGATTAAAAGAGGCATGCCAAAGATGGGAGAATGCTCTCTAACTGTACTTTTTAAATCTTAGTCTGATGAGGGGTAGGGCCTCATCAATAGATTCCCTGAGGTCATAGGTTTGCTGTATAATAATCAGGTTTCCTATTTAGTGGAGGACATTGGCCAAGCATGATTGGCTTAAATAATTGTGTCCTGAGCAGGAGTGTGCCTGTCTATGTTTATTCCTTCAGTGTTTAAAAGATCAGCATCACAGAAAGACAATGGCAGCATCTCTGTGGTTGAATAGCACCCCCTTAACCCCCAGAAGAATGTGACAACTCTTCAAATGTATGTTCTGTAGGTTTCAAACCTTCATAACAGTTTTGTTTAAAATCTATATTAAGTAAAACTGAATTCGCAATTTCCCTACTATTTTGCAATCATGGAGTTAATGTGTCTAAGTTAGGGAAGTGAGAGGAGTTCCCAGCATGTATGTAGCTGGAGAGGGCTTGCTACCTGGAGGGGGGGACTAAAAAACTTTGTTTTAGATTTGCACTACAACTTCTTTCATTCAGTAACTTCATTCATAAAGTTTTGTCATAGTAACTTCTGGGATGACATGAGCATTATTACCGCCATTATTGTATCAGTGCTCTTGAAATTATTTTTTCAGTTTTTAAACAGGGTTTTAAAGGGCTTGCTATGACTAATGTTTATGAATGAAATTAGTAAATGAATGAAACTGCACATTTGGTTAGTGCTACCAATTTATTTATTGACAAAATGTATTCAGTACTACTACCACTGATGAAATGTCAAAAGGTTAACCGCATTAAAAACATACCTCCAGAGATAATGACAGACAGAGGAAAAAAAAATGCATGAATTCAAGCCAACAAAATAACAAAAAATAGAAATAGAGTGAAGAAAGGCTGCTTATTGTTAATTGTTAAAAAGGTTACACTACATAAGACTTCTTCAAAACAACGAAAGACTAAAAAGTCTCTCTGCTTTTCCTGGTTAGGGGTCGCCACAACAGAACTCTGGTCCGCTCAGGATTGGCAGTGGATTTTTACGATGCCGAGTTGCCAGCTCGACGACCAACCTTCAACGAAGGCACACCCATTCACACTCGCACCTACCTGCATGTCTTTAGCTTCACTTGACCGCGAGGAGGACATCCTTGTAAAATAATAATTGAAAAATAACACGTGAGATATCCTTATTAATCCTTAAGTTATCAATCATAATATAACAACTGTGCATTTATATGTGTAAATAACATACTGCTGAAACAATTAAATGTAATGCCAAATGTTAATATTCTATAAAAATATGGAAACTGACTTACTGAAACCAAAGGATTAATATCTCTCTCTCTATGTATATAAATATCTATATCTATATCTAATATGTGTGTATATATATATATATATATATATATATATATATATATATATATATATATATATATATGGGTCTATTTCTAAATTCTGTATTAACACAAGACCGAACGACACATGACCAAGGCCATAAAGCTGAAAATTCAAAATCCTGCCAAAAATCATTCTGCCAGAAGTAAAAGCAACCAAAAACAGATTTGCAGTGGAAATATCTGATCTTTACTTCATCTAGTAGCTGAAAGGGTGCTAAAGTCAACTTTGTCAACATAAAGTTTATACCCATGGGATAAGTACAAGTTTTTTGATAGTATTTGTGACGCCCTTGCACTGGCCCAGTAATCAAGGAGCATCAATCCTTACCTCTAGCCTGTACAGTGTCACCAAATACATGTGCAAGTACTGTAAGAGTTTAAATATCTATAAACAACCCAGGCACAATTAATAGGTTCATAGGTTCATAGGTTAGTACTAGGTTATCAGCCCTAGCTAGGGCCCCTATAAAAGCCTAACATAAAATTTCCTGGCTATTTTCCACAGAACCAGGTCCAGCATGTTTTGTTTATTGTGATGATTAAGTTTAGATCCCTGGAGCCTGTAAGTGAGGGGGATGGATTTTTATGTAGCATGTCCAGCTTTTCTGCTTAAGTTTGGCCATGTTTGTACTCAGAGATCGCCTCTGAGTAGACGAGACGACATATGGTATAGATGGTAGCTGGAGTTTGGTGGTCAGCCTTGGGCATCTCCTGCTTTGTGGCTCGCCATTCTTTTTGCATTATTTCTGAGGCCGAGCTGTCTGTTGTGTTGCAGATGTCTTGGGGTGCCAGTTCATATTGGCTTTCATGTGGTACAATGAGGGATGAGAGAGGTCCCACCAATGCTGTTTTTTTGGGATGAAAGTGCCTTTTTGTACCTGTGTGGTAGAAGTTACTGGAATTTGTGACTGTTGTGTATTGGTGTTTGGTGAAGGTGACCTGTGTCCCTAAGTGTGTCCCTAAGTCTTTGATCACTTTCTGTGTTTGGCAATATATGGTAATTATGGTATTTAATTTTTTCCCAAAGGGGGAAAACGGGGATAAGCACACATTTTCTAGATTTGAGCCACTTGGCTATAAGCATCTCAAGCATCTGCTTCTGTTAAGGGCTTTATTTACATCAAATATCTAACTTTGGAGGATTTTATTCCCCATCTCTCAGTTTCTTACTATGAGCTAGTAAGGAGTTTTTTAGAGTCCCTGTACCTTGACCTGTACTGAAGAGAACAAGAGCGGCCCCAGCCCCAGGACTGAACCGGGACCACCAAGGACTTGTTCCAGCTGGATTTGAGGATTTGGAGTCGCTATTTGGGATAGTGGATTCATGCAGTAGTGTTCTATCTTTCAGCCATTAGGGATTAATGCCCAACTTAGTAAGTTTACTTTCAGTTCCGTCTGCGGGGATCTATGAGTTTGTCGCCTTCTGATGGTAGTAAAGGTGGACCCTTTACCCTTGTTTTTGTGGTGGGCTCTTGACTGGGGGTGGCAATGGGATGTGGATTCAAAAGAAGTTAACAATCAGTCAGAGAACTGGGGAAGGGGGTGACCATGGGTTTCACTGGGTGGGGTCCAGTGTTTGGTAACTGCCAATGTCTAGGATATTGGAACCATGAGTTGAATATGGATGCTAATTAGCAGGCGTTGAATTGTCGAATTCCAAAACGGTTATTACAAAGGTGTTGATAGTGATCCCCAGCCTCAGATAATTGTAGCTCTGCGCCACTCAGTGGGTATGAAACCTGAGGTGAGGAGGCTAATATTTTTCAGTATGTTTAGAAAGAGTGCCCAGGAATCTTGGTAGTCTCATGGATCTTTATGAAGCTACAATTCATTCCCTGTGCACACCTAGTCTGGGTTTACTTGGAAAGAGTTTCAGGTATGTGTGTGCATCAAAGTATTAAGGTAATATTGAATATTCTTGGTGAATATTGAATCTCCTAGACTGATGTTTGGATGGTTTGGTCGATCAATGCTCTCGGATTAGTGAACCAGGTCTCAGAGTTAGATCTGAGCATTGCTTTCTCCATTTTGACATAGCTATAGAATGCTGTGTGTTTTTGGGGTTGACTTTCTAAGGCAATTTTATTTTACCTTCAGATTTTTGGAGCTGGCATGTTCGTTTTCTGGTTTTTCCTAGAGGTTTGCCAATACAAAAAAAAAAAAAAAACAACCTTTCCCTTTCACAAAAAAGTAAGCAGGTCTGGATGAGCCTTTCTGGTTTAAATATTTAATAATAAATAATAAAAAATAAATAATAAAATAACAAGACAATACTCAATAACTCAATACAGTGACTACAGAGTTCAGAATCACAGGAAATATTTTAAAACAACATTACAGAACAGTCTTAAATAAATACAGAAAATATCTAAACTAATCTTACTATATTCCTATCTATCTCTAAGAGAGATTACTGTTATCTAGTACTTACTATTAGCAAGGTAAATACAGATGAGAAGTGCTGAATGGATGTTTTCAGGTCCAAAGACAAATACAAAATGCACAGACTTTCTCTGAGAGATAGTTCTTAAATTAATATCAAAACGTTACTACTTGGTCAGCTGGATGACATCACTATTTGTCACCTGCCTCCATTTCTCAGGCTAAACAGATACCAACAGAATTTAACATTTCTCTGTGAAAAATATTTATCTTTCAGAAAGTTGCCTAGAACGGGAAGTCGTAAAACAATTAACACTTTTACATTTGTAACCTAGTAATTATTTCTGTTTCCAGACAATAGGAAAACCTCTAGCTTTAGACATTGTGTCTGCTTGCTGCACTGGAACTAATTTTTTTATAGCACATCGTAACACACTTTTAACTTATTTTCCTGAAGTTTTGCAAGTTAACTCTGTATGTTCCAATTTCTGCTATTAATATAGTTTATATACATTTATGTTCTTTTCCAGTAGGGTACACTGTAGTTGCATTCTTGAAGCTCAGTACATAACATACACTTCAACACACACTTCTGCACCAGTAGTTTAATATCCACATAACATATAGTTCTCTTACATTTGTAAGACAACCCTATGGATCATATTAATATTCACAAATGACATGATTATTTACAAAATTACAGCTAGCTGGGCTGGCAGCATTTCAATGTGTCACAGTATTAAACAAATAATTATTTTTACAAAGGCAGTAATAGAAGATTGTAATGCTGTCTGTGGTGTGGCTGCTAAACTGAGACTGCAGATCTGTGAACTTTTTATCCAAGATAATTTAGGCAGTCTAATATCTTTGCTATTAGACAATGCAAAGAATCCAGTCTTTGTGACTTAGATGATTAACAGAATTTAAGTCATGCAACTCTCTTCATGTAAGAATTTGTTATATTTGATCTTTAAGTTTCCTTTGAGATATTTAGAGTTTCTGAAGTAAGAAGCTGCTAATAGAAGTCAAAACTGCATCTTATAGTGTGCCTGATACAGAGTTCTGAGAATGGGATTTAGTGCATTACGCTGATGTTGTGTCAGCAAGGACTTGCACTGATGCAATTATCTTGGTGAAACAGTCAGGCTCATTAGCACAGAATAACATGATTATCTTGACCAGTGTGGAGCTAAAAACTAAATTGGAATTGTCCTGCTTTATTAGAGTAGTACATTCTGAATTAGAGGACAAGGCAAAGGAAAGCATGCAAGGTGCAAGCCCAAATAAAGAACAAAACATCTATCTTTAAAATATATGTCAAGAAAACCTAACTTGGTGACACAGAAGAAAAAAGCCCTAACTATGGCCAACTGATCCACATTTCATTAGTGGCCAGGAAACTGGACGAGCCAAGCAGCAGAGGGTGAGAGTGAGGAGCCAACACTGGCTTACCCATCCTGGGAAGTGAGGGATGTAGTATGTTCTGCTGAAAAACCTTCCCCTACAGGGATGTTAAGGGTATGACTGAGGTAACTGGCTCACTATATTGCAATGTGCAATGCAAAGATAAGAGACTTGCTTGTTTGTAAACAGGCATACACTCTCTACAGTAGCTGTTGTAGATGTCACAGCATCAGGGGGAGAGGAGTTAGGCACATAAAACAAAATGTCCCACCTTACCCTCTCTAGGCACCTGAGTCTTACCTCAAAAGGGAATGAATAAGTTAAAAGGGCTCTTGTCTTGAAAGAGAGCTGCCTTCTACCCTGATGAGAGGTTAATGGGTCTTGAGGACTCTCACCATGAAGGGGTCCACCACTTGCACTTACAGGTAATAACAAGACCTGGCTGTCACCAAGAGAAGTAATATATGGATCCTTAGCGTGGCCTAAGGGAACTTAATAGTCATGTAGGGGTAGGAATCCAAAAATGTCAAAAATGTACCTTGAAGCATGAGAGAAACAAAAGAATTGCGCATGATGGTTGTGCTTTGTATTGAACAAGTCAGAAATGTGTCAATGTGGAAAAGGTGGGAAAAACAGCTAAAGTACATATTAAAAAGAAAGCATTTTGGTTTCAAGTGCAACGCTAGCAACACAAGAATTGATGATGTATGTGGAGCATGTTGTACCAATTAGCCTCTCTATTAAGGTTCTGTTAAACCCCACATCTGTACAATGTGAAGGAGTATGTGAAGATTCAGATTCCCTTTGTGTGCCAAGACTACGTTTCTGCTTAAAACAAACCTGAAATATGAGTTAACAATAGCTAAAAAGTTTTCTGAGATATCCATTCCCATATTCAAACTGTCTCTTTGCAGGGCAAAGTTTTGCTTCCTCATTAGTGTTGTCTGTATAGCTTTAAATGTTTACTGGCCAAAGGTTGCCCTGGAAAACTGTGAGGAGTTTGCTTGTTGCTCTCATCTCCTTCAGGTTAATATATAACAACTTACCCTGTTGAAAACATTCACCACCCTGCAATGAACTGGCCTCTCTCAGCATAATCTGAAGAACCAGTTAGTAACTATTCGACTTTGGAGGGTGGAAATACGGTGCCTTTATGATTAAGATATGTAAATTGTCCATAAATGGAATTCATTCTTGATGCATTTAAGGAAATGCTGTCTTCTCTCACCATTCAGAATAATTTTACATTTATAAACATATTCAGATGTAATGGTTTGGAGATATTTTTCTTTATCTATCTGTCTGTCTAAAGGGGGCTAGAGACAGTGTGGAATAAATCTTGATTCTACAGAATGGAAGGCACCTTCTTACATCTTTATTAACAGCTGAACTCATTATGTTTCCTATATTAATTTACAATAAAGTACTTAAACAAAAAGATGAAATGCAAACAGCAAATGTGGAAAGGGTGGGAAAAACAGCTAAAGTACATATTAAAAAGAAAACATTTTGGTTTCAAGTGCAACACTAGCAACACAAGAATTGATGATGTATGTGGAGCATGTTGTACCAATTAGCCTCTCTATTTACCTGGTAAATATTTCTGTTAGAAAGAGAGCATTTTACAGTGAATCCACTCTGAAATGAAATTTAAGGAAAACCTTGTGGGCTAAATAGTTCAATATTATGTTAAATTACTAGATATGTTTACTTTTAAACATTTTATCTTCTAACATGGAATGGTTATTAAAGTGGTAAAGATGAAGAAGATGGTACAGTTGTAAACTTAACATAAGAGCAAATGTCTGAGTGATCACTGCTGCAGTAGCTTAAACTATATGGGCTATATCTATCCAGCTTCCAAAACTTCAGGGCACCTTCCACACTACCAAATCTTTAGTCAGTTTGAGCTGTGCTGACTAAAAGTCAGGTTTGCATGCCAAGTTCTTCAAAGCTTTCATGCAAACTGAGAGAGGGCTGGGACATTGCTAGGAGAAGAAAAAAATACATATCCACACCCTGTCAAAAACAGAACCAAAAATAAATGGAGTGGAGGGAGCGGCTACTACAGCAGTAATCATAGGGTCATAGGTTCATAGGTAGGTAGTAGGCTATTGGCCCTAGGGCCTATTTAAGCCTAGCCAAACAGTACCCTGGCTTTCGCCACCCAAGAAAATTATTTTCCTGCGCTCCTGTCGAGCAGAGCCACAGAAGTGATCCCTGGGGTGAATTTCCTATCTCCAATCCAATCATCAAGATTTTTCTTGAAGAGTGCTAATGAGGAGCTTTGTTTTATATAGATAGGTAGTTTGTTCTAGAGTATGGGAAGTCTCTGGGACAGGAATCTGTCCCTCCAGCATGTTCTGTTTATTGTGGTGACAAGGTTTAGGTCCCTAGAGCGTGTAGCTCGGAGGGACTGGGATTTCTTCAAGTGGAGCATGTCCAACAGCTCTGGGTTTGACATAGCTTTGTATGTTAGGCAGAGATCGCCTCTAAGTAGGCGATATGCGACGGAGTAAGGCTGGAGTTTTTTTTAGATGGTCTGCGTAGGGTATCTGTTTGAGGCCTGAAATCCTCTTTGTGAGGTATTTCTGCGGCCTTTCCAGTTGTTGTAGATGTCTTGTGAGCTACATACCAAAAGGGGTGTTGTGCTCTATAATGGGTCTAATGAGTGACGAGTAGAGGGGGAACAATGACCTCTTTTTTCCTGGATGAGGAACCTTTTCTGATGAGATGTGCCATGTAGAAGGATTTCCTGACTACTGTGGCAATGTGATTATCAAAGGAGAGACTACTGTCCACCTGTGTCCCAAGGTCTCTTATCACACTTTTGGTGTTAAGCAGACTACCTCCTATGTGGTAGTTTATGGGTACAGAGTTTTTACTAAAAGGGATGACAATGCACTTTTTGGCATTGAGCTTGAGGCCATGGCTTTGACATCAGGCATCTGTCTCAGTGAGGCCCTTTTTGTATGATGTCCACATCATTAGGAGTTTTAATTATGGCTCCTAGTTTGCAGTCATCTGCAAACTTTGTTAGCCAAAGACCTTCTGTGTTAGCGTGTACTTCACAGAAGTAGATACCAAATGGAGAGGACCCAGAGGAGAGGAACCAGGACTGAACCCTGTGGTACTCCACTTGTCACTGGTCTGAAGTTGGATTTGGAGTCTGCTACTTTAGCAGTGTGGTTCTGTCAGTGAGGCAGTTGGCAACCCATCCTGTGATATAGGGATTTATACCTAGTTTAGTGAGTTTATCTATAATTCCAGACTGGGGGATGGTGTTGAAAGTCTTGGCGAGATCTAGATAGGCTGTGTGAACCACTTTACCCTCATCTACAGCTTTGGTGACTGCTTCAAAGAAGTCTATCAGGTTTAGGAGACATGATCTGCCTTTTACAAATCTGAACTGGGTAGGGTCCAGAGTTTGGAGATTACCAATGTCATTGTTTTTAAGTTCCATAATGATACATTCCATAGCCTTGCAGACCAGGCTCTTCAGGCTAATGGGGCAGTAGTTCCCGGGGTCCGTGGTGGCTCCCCCTTTGTGGAGTGGGATAACCATTGCTGTGCACCATTCAGTGGGTACAAAGTCTGAGGTGAGGCTATGATTGAACATGGTACTTAGGTGGGGTGCCAGTTCATTCTGTAGTTTGTGTAGAATGCAGCCTGGGATGTCAGGTCCCATGGATGCTGTGTTCTTGGCTTTGGAGAGTGTGTTTTTTACCTGTGCAGCCATGATTACAGGAACTTTGCATTCTTCCAGTATAGAGATGGGGCCTTTAGGGGATGAGAGGGGGGTAAAGTTAGCACTGAACCTATCTGTCAGGATGTTGGAAATATCAGTTGGTTCTGTATATTTAGTGCCATTGTGCTGTAACTCAGAGCAGATCTGAGTGTTGCCATTGAGATTCTTGACATAGCTATAGAATGCTTTGTGGTTGTCTTTAGAATCAGTGGTGATTTTGTTTTTGTAACTAGCTTTGGAGGATTTTATGAAGGATCTCAGCTTCTTACTGAGGCTGACCAGGGAGCTCCTCAAATCATGGGATTTTACTCTTTTTTTGCAACAAGTTCTTTCTTCTGTTGTAGAGTTGGGGACCACCAGATTGGCTTCCTTTTTTGGAGGATAGCATCTTGGTTCTGTTAGGGATTGGACGATCCATGCACTTGTGTAAGTGCTTATAAAGTGCATTTGTGTAGGATTCAGCAGTGTACCTCTATTGTCCATCAGCATGGGTGTCATGAAGTTTGCCACTTCTGTCTTATGAAACGTGAAGTTGGCTTTGGAGAAATTTTTTATGGTGTTTCCCTAATGGGGGTGGGGTGTGGGGGTGGGATGTAGATATCTAGGGTGATAAGCTTTTGGTCAGATCTGACCAACGAGGAATTGACCTCTGGTGTGGACCACCAGTTGCCCATGTTGGTAATGACCAGGTCTAGGATATTACTGCCCCTGGTGGGAGTGTGGATAAGTTGCTCCAAGGTGTTGGAATTTATGAATTCCAGAAAACGCTGAGCACAAGAGCTGGTACATGAGTAGTTTTCCCAGTTAATGGTGGGGTAGTTGAAATTGCCCATTATTTGGGTGTTAGGCTATACCCTAATATTTTCCAGTGTATCAAGAAATGAGGAGTGCGAATCCTGGGGCATGGAGGGGGATCTGTAGAAAGCTACAATTTGGACTGCGATCTTGCCCAGAGTTAGTTGCACTGGGATAATCTTGGATGCATTATGCTTAGCAACTAGCCTGGAGGTGTGGATATCCTTAATGAATATGAACACGCCTCCGCCTTTAGTGTTTCGGTCCAGTTTAGGTGGCCGAAAGGTGTGGTATGAATTATAGCCTGGTAATGCAGGGGTGCTCTCTGGAGCCTTGAACCAGGTCTCTGTCACTGCACAGATGTTGATGTTCTCCATTTTAAGGAGTGCATTTTGAGGTTTAGACTTCTAGCATTTGAACAGCTATTGTTATGGTGAGTTTATTTACAGAACTGCACTATGTTCATCATTATCATTATGATCACTGCTGCAGTAGCCTAAGCTGTATGGGTAGATTACCATAGCTTGGAAAAACTGGAAGGAAGAGGATCCAGGAGCCCCTGGAGAATGGTCATAGCAAAGCCTGTCCTAGACCTGGAGAAGGAATCTAGTTTATAGTGCTTTGTAAAAGTATGCACAAAGGACCAAGTTGATGTTTCTAGAATACTTCTAGAATCTAACCCTTTCCAAAAAGCCATAGATGAAGCCAAGGCCCTGGTAGGGTGAGCCTTGATCCTGTCTGGAATAATTTTGTTGTGGTAGAAATAACAAAAGGTAATAGCCTGAGACAACCATTTGGAAAGTCCAGAAAGATTTAACTCTGTCAAGAACAACCTGAGTTGTCTGTGGACATCCAAGGTAGTAAGTATCCTTTCTCCCTCATTTTTAGGTCATCAAAAGAAAACAGGGAGATTGATAGATATGCTTAATGGAAACTCGGATATCACTTTTGGCATAAAGGAAGGATTAGTTCTCCAAGAAACCCTATTTCGGTGGAAGATAAGATAATGTTGAGTTTGCAACTCAGATACTCTTTGCAGAATTCAGAGCAATTAGTATGACTGTTTTCCATGTTAAGGACATGAAGTCAGCCTGAAGAACTTTTTCACATGGAGCAAGTGATAGTTTGTCTAAGGAGGAGCCACTGTTTTAGGGTGGATTCTTATGCAGAACCCCTTTCAAAAACATTTTATTTATTAATTTTACATTTGTTAACCGGGAAAGTCCAGCTGGACATATGTCCTTTTTCAGTGGAGGCCCGGGGAGCAAAGCTCCAAGTCAATTAAGTAGCATAATAACAAAAAGATAATAATAATGTACAATGTAACAATAAAATAGTAGTTGACATAGCAACATTGAAAATATAAGATATAAGATACACAGAGCATATGTAGTAACATCCAAATTCACAGAAATAAAACAATGACCACATTAAATAAGCAGAGACATTTGGTTAGACAGTTATAGCAGTCATCATAACTATTTATAGGAGGTAGTGTACAGTCATTCATAGGTTCACAGGTAGGTACTAGGCTATCGGCCCAAGGGCCTACATAAGCCTAGCCAACAAGGTTCCCTGGTTTTCACCACCCAAGAAAGTTATTTTCCTGTGCCACTGTCCTGGGGTGTATTTCCTATTTCCCATCCACTCATCAAGATTTTTCTTGAAAAGTGCTAGTGAAGAACATTGTTTGACATAGATGGGTAGCCTGTTCCAGAGTATGGGAAGTCTCTGGGACAGAAATCTATCCCGCCAGCATGTCCTGTTGTGGTCCTATACAGTTAAGGAAATTGGGTAGAAATAGGTTAATGGGGCAGGGTGGGGTAGAGGAGTAGCTTATCCTGGGGAGCTGCAAGAACAGATCCAAGAGTTTACAAGGTTGGTTTTTAGGAGTTTTTTAAACTATACAGTTTAGGGAATGTTCACCAGAGAGTTTGGTAGGTTGTTCCAAAGCTTGGAAGTATAATTAGAGAAAAGGGATTCACCTGCTGAATTTTTAGGTTTGGTGACGTAGAAGTTTATTGTTAGAGCAGAGGGGTCTTGAAGTAGAGTAGGGCTGAATGATGTCTTTGAGGGCTGGGGTGTTTTCAGGGATGTGAAGGATTTTATGAGCTAAGGTTACTTGATTAAAGTGTAAGAGCTGAGGGAGTTCAAGCCATTCGAGTTTCTTGAGGGATAGACAATGATGAGACTTGTGTGGAGAATTTGGAGACTTTATTATAACAAGTATCAAGTTTGGCAAGGTCTGTTTTGTGGAGGTTGGTAAAGACTAGGGATGCATATAGGAGTGTTGATAGAAGGTATATCCTGGCAAATGTGACTTTTATACTGCTTGTTAGAAACTGGTTGTTCCTGTATAGCAGGCCAAGTTTCTTGTGTACTTTTTTGATGGTTTGGTCTATATGAAGATTGAATTTCAGGTTATTGTCAATTACAACCCCTAACATTTTGGTATGGGGAGTTGGACTGATCATGGTTTTGTTTCTGGAGAAGATGTGGAAGGCTATAGAGGGAGAAGTATACCTGGATAGGCAGAAGAGTAGAAGTTTTGTTTTATTGGGGTTTAGTATAAGTTGGAATTCAGGTAGCCAGGTAGATGAGAAAGACTCTTAAGTGATGGCTTGAAGGTTGTTGAGGGAAGAAGATCAGCAGATCACAGTGGAGTTATCAGTGTATTGGATCATGGTTGCATGGGGAGTGGCAGAGTGAAGTTGATTGGTGAAGAGAGAAAATAGAAGGGGTCTAAGGATGGAACCTTGTGGGACCCCTATGGTAATGGGGAGGAGGTGTGAGAGGGTTTGTTGCCAACGGACAGCTTGTTGACAGGTTCTGTGTTGGTTGACTGTATTTGTAAAGGACAGTAGGGATGTTGTGGTGCTATGTGCAGGACAAAAACCATGCTGGATATGAGACAGGAGATTGTGTGAGAGGAAGTATTCCATGAATTGGGTGTGTACTACTCTTTCAAGGATTTTAGACAGGGGTGAAAGAATGGCAACGGGGCAATAATTAGTTCACAGGAGCTTCCACCTTTGTGTAGTGGTAGCGAGATATTTTCCTGATAGTGGTGACATAAGCTTCAGTCATTTATCTATTTATGAGTTTGGCTATAGGGTAAGAGATAGCTTCTGTTGCAATTTGTAGATATTCTGCAGGGAGACTGTTGGCAGCTAGAGTGGTTGGTTTTAGTTTTTTCAGTAGTTTTTTGATGAAATGGATGGGGACTGGATTTAACTTGAATTTGCTGGTGGTATTTTGTGGGGGTGTATTACTATTTGGTATTGTATTATTATTATTTGGTTCTGGGGGGTGAGATTGGACCTGGGCTGGTTGTTCGCTAGAGTTTGAATGGATTCTGTGAAGTAAGTGTTGAACTGGGTTGTCACATTTTCATAGCTGTTAGCTGTTTTGGAGTGGGAGTGGAATATTTACCTGGCTGCAGTAAATTATTAACTGCAGCCCAGAACTTTTGTGGATTTTACTGTTTGTTTTGAATATTGCACTAGTAGTTAGATTTGTAAGTTTTAATTAGTTTTTTAGCTTTATTTCAAAGTTCAAGGAAATGTTGTTTAGTAGTGCTGTCTTTGTTCTTATGGAATAGTGACCAAGCCTTATCTCTGGCTTTGAGTAGGAATCTGATTTCTTTGGTTAACCAGGGTGCGTAATTGGATTTAACTGTAATATTTCTAGCTGGTGCATGGGTGTTGAGTATATCAATGAAGGTTTTGTTAAATGGGTATATTGCCTCATCCAAGGGCAGTTGTTTGAGGTGTTCCCAGGAACAGCTTTTTAGGGCAGAGTTATTATTATTGGTATTTAAACCTTTTTTGTTTCTGATTGAACGGAAGAAGGTTTGATGTGAGGGATGATTGTGTTCTTTCAGGCTGTCAAACAGGCAGCCTAAGTAGGATGTTATATGGCAAGAGTTAATAGGAATCCAATCAAGTATGGATTGACATTTAGAGGTTTCATCAGCCCTAATGGGAGATGTGATGATTTGGACAAAGCCGTACAGGTTAATGTGAGTTACAAGACAAGACCAGCGTACACTGCAAAGTCCAACAAGGTTTAATAGCTGAGTAAAACAAGCTTACAGCAATCAGTAGTCCAGTGCACACTCCTGTAACTGCCAAGCAATAAAAAGTTAAAAATGATCTGGGAACACAGAATCCAAGTCACAAAGTATAAAGCGCTTTTCGTTAGGAAACACTTCTCCTAACTTCTTCAGACAATAGTGCTCAGAAAGAAAAAAACAAGTTTAAGTACTATCCTAGTGACTCATACTTGTTAATACAATTAAGCCAATTAAGCACAGTCACATAATTTAAAGGTGTAATCCTAAAATACTGAAGTCAAACAGTTTGTTTTTTTGTTAAGTCATTAGGTAAAATGAGTGTCTTACTTTTAGAAAAAACAAAGTTTTGTTGTCTTATAATGGAACATATAATAAATTAAATAGTATTAATTAAAATCGTAGTTAGTTCACTTTACTTATAACTAATGATCAGGGACCCGTGGAAGTAGTAATCTTTTCATAAAAGCTGTGTTGTGTAATGTTTCTTTTAACCTATAAAAGGTGGGTGTAACTTAGCATTTGTAACCTCCCTAGGGCTAATGAGCATATATTATTTAACCATCCAACAAAAATAATGTGTGTGCAGCTACTATCTCTTAAGGCTCTTTAGTTTTAGCACACATAGAATAGAAGTCATTTCATTCAAGCCTGGTGGAAAGCTTGCATTGAGTCTAAGCTGCCACAAAAATTCCATTTTCTTTAACATAAGTGTAGACGCCTCTCCTCTACTATTCATCTCAATTGAGTCAATGATCTTAAATCTGAAACTGTGGTTAGGGTTTTCAATGCAGTGTCTAGCTAGTGGGCTCTCCATTTTCCTTTTGTTAATGTAATAAACATGTTCATAAATCCTCTCCTTAAACTTACGATCAGTCTTGCCTACGTAAAAAGTAGGGCAGCACTGACATAATGCTACATAGACTAAGGCTTTGGAGTTACAGTTAAACTTGTTCTTCAGGAAATAGTCTCGCCCCCTAATAATGAATTTTGACCCTGTAGCAATGTGCCGACACTGGTTACATGCCTCACATTTAAATGTCCCTGGGGTGCCTCTAAAAGTGCTGTTACTACTTTCAGTAAGTTTTTTTAGGTTCCTTCCTTTTTTCCAGGTGACCAGCAGTTTGTCTCCCAACTTTCCTTGTAGATCCCTATCGGACAGTAACAACTGCCAGTTTTTTCCCAGTATTGTGATCAGGGCTTCATAATCTAAAGAGAATGTAGTCACGAATCTCAAACAATTTTGCTCCCTTTGTGGTCCAATACTATTCCTAACTATGGGGTTACTCAGTTCTATCTCTACTGAGACGTTGGTTTCAAAAGTGTGAGCTGCTGTCCATTCTTGGGAGAGGATGGGTCTGAAGTGGCCAGAGGCCCTTTTACTACTCACCTCCCTTATAAGGTCAGCAATCAACTCAATGGGATACCCCCTCTTGAGGAACATGGACTTCAAGAGTTCACATTCCTCAAAGAAGTGGTCATCCTCCGTAGTCATCCTGACCACTCATACCATTTGGCCCTTCACTACACTCCTCTTCTGGTGCAGTGGGTGAAAACTAGTGTAATGTAAGAATGAGTTAGAGTAAGTACTCTTTCAGAAAATCCTTGCTAGATATTTTTTCTGGGTTCTATCTTTAGATAGTTCAACATCCAAGAAGCTCATAGAATCTATGTGGAAGTTACTAGTAAACCTGAGAAAGGTGGTGGACCTATTAAACTGCTCCAGAATTTCAGCAGCTAGTTCAACACCTTGTTTAATAATCATAAAAATGTCATCTAAAAAGCGGGTGTAATAATAAATACACTCATTCAGTCCAGGGTTATCAAAAATGGTGTCTTTTTCCCATTTGGCCATGACTAAATTGGTGAAACTAGCTCCACAAGGGGAGCCCATAGCTACACCAATCTGATGTCTGAAAAATTCTTTTTCAAAGGTAATATAGTTATTGGACAGTGTTATACCTAGCAATTTCTCCACCAGTCTCAGTTCTAAATGTTCTGCCCCTTTAAATCTCATATGATCAATAACCCATTCTGTTCCCAAGGTTTGTGGGATCACCGTGTATAGATTGCAAACATCCACTGTTAAAAAACAAAAGTGCTCATTATAAGCTAAAGAGTTGATACTCATCAAAAATGTCCAAGAGTCTTTGCAAATCTGAGGTTCCAGGGCCACAAATCTCTTCAGAATGTCATCTATCACCTTAGCACAAGAATAGGTGATTGATTGTCGAGCGTCTACTAAGGGACGCATAGGCGGATCTCCTTGATTCTTGTGGATTTTAGGTATTCCAAAAAGTACAGGTAGTCTAGGTGATAGTACTGACAAATAGTTAAACATGTCAAGGTCGATGAGTGAGTCAATGAACATATCATTCAGGAACATTCTGATATGGTTGTATGCTATGTTCAATTCATTCAGGCTCACTTTAATATATGCGTTACTTTCAAGTATCTTCCCCATTCTTTCCTTGTAGTCCATTTAGTGCATAATGACCAGTCCACCCCCTTTGTCAGGTTTCATTAGGCGGACTGGTAAAGGTCTAAAGTTGCTTAGAGCTTCTCTTTCGTTCATGTTCAAGCTGGTCCTTAATTCAGACTTGTGTTGATGGTTAATAAAAGCCCTAAAGCCCATTTTGCACATTCTTTCAAATAATAAAATGGACGGGTGTAAAGGGGGATTAAATGTACTAGAAATACACAAGTTTGGGTTCCCATTGTAGTTCCCCTTACCCAACATTAATTGTAAATTGAGTTTTCTAGTGTAATGTTTAAAGTCCAGTAATAAGGACCCTAAATCAGTAGCATGTGTTGGAATGATTGTAAGTCCTTTTGCAAAAATTTCAACTAATAGAGGGTCGATAGTGTATTCGGTAAAGTTGTAAATTTTTAAATCTCTGCTTTTATTCATTACAACTTTACAAGAGGGGTTGTTTGAATTGACCCTTTGGTGAAAGGTCACCTCTTGTTCCTGTTGTTGTTGTTCCTCCTTGTGTTGTATTTCCTCTGTTGCTTGGGTGTAGATTTGTTCACCCCCTGCCCCCGATGGTTCATGGAGTTTTTTGGAACATTATTTGAACTCACGCCCGCCATCTGAGAATTGTTGTCCTCATCATCCTGGTCTGTGAAGTAGTTGTTTTGGTGGACTTCATTCTCATTTAGTGCTCCTCGGTTTCCAGATCCTGGTAAATCCTCATTTTGATTGCCGTTACTATTATCAGATGTACCCCTTGTGGTATTAAAACCTCTAGGGGCATTCCATATTTGTGATGGGGGCAGGTCTGGGTAAGCTGTTCTGTTTGCATAGTCCCTCCGGTCTCTGTTAATTTTCCTGATTTTAGTGTCCCTAGTTTTTGACAGTAAGTTATTAATACTGGTAAAAGTCCTGTTATATTCAAAATGGTATCTTTGGAAGTCATGGTCCCTTTTAATTTCTTCGTCGAGTGTAGTAACTTCACTAGATAATTCATTAATGTGCACTTAATAATGCTTGGACATAATCTTCAATAATTCTAACCCCTGAGTGTTGAAAAATGTCACTAGTTTCATGTGAAAGGCAGAATCTTTAACTAGTCCAGTAGGATACTGCCAAAAACGCAAGCCTTTCAGCACAATCTTCTCTTTAAGACATTCATTAAAGTAGTTCACTTCTGGTTGTAGTTTTCTTATTTTAACAAGTTTAAAATCAAACAGTTTTAGTTTCTCCACAATACTCACACTCCCAGTCACCGGTTGTCCCACTAAGTTGTCGGTAATGTTGTCAGCAAGTAGTTTAGGCTCATCCATGAGCCATGAATTTAAGTCCGGGACTCCAATAAGCCCTGGTGTACTGTGCCCTGCCGTGTCGGCAGGTATTGTGGGTTGAGTTCCACAGTCCCTCGCTTCAGTAACACTACCGGTACCAGTATTCAGATGAGTGTTCCTCAAAGTGCTCATCATATTGGTACCTGCACTAGAAACAGTCATGTTGTTCATGTTTGAACTTCCCTCCATTCGGGTGTTTTGTGATAAAGTATCCATGCGTGTAGCCAGAACATTCATAACTTCAGTTAGTAAGGTCAGGTTCCCAACTTCAGTTTAGGTTTGAGTCTGTGTTAGAAATGGACTCTCAGTGCCTTTCGACTCCACAAGAGACATATTTACTAAAAGCTTCCAAAAACTAATAAGCACAAGACAAGACGCGCATACACTGCAAAGTCCAACAAGGTTTAATAGCCGAGTAAAACAAGCTTACAGCAATCAGTAGTCCAGTGCACAATCCGGTAACTGCCAAGCAATAAAAAGTTAAAAATGATCTGGCTGCACAGAATCCAAGTCACAAAGTGTAAAGCGCTTTTCGTTAGGAAACATTCCTCCTAACTTCTTCAGACAATAGTGCTCAGAAAGAAAAAACAAGTTTAAGTACTATCCTAGTGACTCATACTTGTTAATACAATTAGGCCAATTAAGCACAGTCACATAATTTAAAGGTGTAATCCTAAAATACTGAAGTCAAACAGTTTGTTTTTTGTTAAGTCATTAGGTAAAATGAGTGTCTTAGTTTTATAAAAAAACAAAGTTCTGTTGTCTTATAACAGAGCATATAATAAATTAAATAGTATTAATTAAAATCGTAGTTAGTTCACTTTACTTATAACTAATGATCAGGGACCTGTGGAAGTAGTAATCTTTTCATAAAAAACTGTGTTGTGTAATGTTTCTTTTAACCTATAAAAGTTGGGTGTAACTTAGCAATTGTAATGTCCCTAGGGCTAATGAGCATATATTATTTAACCATCCAACAAAAATAATGTGTGTGCAGCTACTATCTCTTAAGGCTCTTTAGTTTTAGCACACATAGAATAGAAGTCATTTCATTCAAGCCCGGTGGAAAGCATGCATTGAGTCTAAGCTGCACAAAAGTTCCAATTTCTCTAACATAAGTGTAGACGCCTCTCCTCTACTATTCATCTCAATTGAGTCGATGGCCTTAAATTTGAAACTGTGGTTAGGGTTTTCAATGCAGTGTCTAGCTAGTGGGCTCTCCATTTTCCTTTTGTTAATGTAATAAACATGTTCGTAAATCCTCTCCTTAAACTTACGATCAGTCTTGCCCATGTAAAAACTAGGGCAGCACTGACATAATGCTACATAGACTAAGGCTTTGGAGTTACAGTTAAACTTGTTCTTCAGGAAATAGTCTCGCCCCCTAATAATGAATTTTGACCTTGTAGCAATGTGTCGACACTGGTTACATGCCTCACATTTAAATGTCCCTGGGGTGCCTCTAAAGGTGCTGTTACTACTTTCAGTAAGTTTTTTTAGGTTCCTTCCTTTTTTCCAGGTGACCAGCAGTTTGTCTCCCAACTTTCTTTGTATATCCCTATTGGACAGTAACAACTGCCAGTTTTTTCCCAGTATTGTGATCAGGGCTTCATAATCTAAAGAGAATGTAGTCACGAATCTCAAACAATTTTGCTCCCTTTGTGGCCCAAAACTATTCCTAACTACGGGGTTACTCAGTTCTATCTCTACTAAGACATTGGTTTCAAACGTGTGAGCTGCTGTCCATTCTTGGGAGAGGATGGGTCTGAAGTGGCCAGAGGACCTTTTACTACTCACCTCCCTTATAAGGTCATCCTATTAGTGCCTATTAGCCTTGTGCTTATTAGTTTTTGGAAGTTTTTAGTAAACAGGTTAATGTGAGTTGTTGGAGTTGGGGAGGAGCAAAGGAGCCAATCAATATTAAAGTCCCCCATAAGTATGGTCTCTTTAGGGAAAAATGTGGAAGACCATTGTAGCAGGTTTTCAAGGGTGTCAATGTTATTGCCTAGTGGGATGTAACCACCTATGATATTGAAATGTTTGTTGGAGTTAATGGTTAATTTCGCTAGAATTACTTCAGCATTTGCTATATCTGGGATGGTGGAGTCCAGGAGGTCAAGAGTTAGGTGATCTTTATATAAGATAGCTACCCCTCCCTCTTTTTTATTTATTTTTTCTTTCTGTAAGATATTGTAGCCTGGGGCAGTGATTTACTTACTGCTGATATCTGGTTTTAGCCATGATTCTGTTAAAGTAACTATATCAGGGGAACTGTGAGATAGTAGTGCATGTAGGTTGTGAATTTTGTTAGCTATGCTTCTTACAATTATGCTGAGGAAGAGGAAGGATGATTTGTTTCTTTGGTGGAGTAGATCATGATTAAATTGAGATGAGGAGGGTAGAGAATCATGAGTTGAGTTGGGACCAGGATTGAAATGGATGTCTCCTGTAAGTTTTAATTGTTTAGTTATGTGATGAAGGGGTTTTGAGAGTTTATATAGGATCTTAGAGAATCTAAGGGAGGTTTGAGATTTAGTAAACTGAGGAAGGAATTTAAGTGAGTGATAGTCTGTATAAGTGGTGAGGAAGAGGGTTGGAAGAATAAGAAAATGTTGAGAATTATGTGGTGTTGGATATGTGGAAGTATGCCAGGGTGGGGGAGCAGAGTTTTGGAGAGGAGTATTGTATGAGGAGAGGCTGTATAACAGGAGTAGCACAGGCCAAGAGGTGAAAAGGAGTAGAGTTAGCTTTAAAGATGTCATGCTGAGTGGGGACGGATATGTATAAAAGTTAATAGATGTGGAATGTAAGTTGTGCTATGTGTGATCTGGGTTATTGTGCAGTAGAGGGGGTATAACTGATGTTAGTGGGAAGTGTGATTGGGTTGGTTGTGACTGGTTGTAGGCTGGTAATGTAGCTATAGTTAAGTATAAATGTACATACAGTGGGGTGTGTGGGAATTGGAGGTAGGGTAGGGGAGTGGAGGGCGAACGGATCGGGTTGAGCCCCACAGGCTGTCCTGGCCGAGTGACAAAAAAACCCAATCAGTGTCACGGAATAGCAAAGGTCAGTATGTGCACTGCCTTACTAGTTAATCTTGTCTATTTTAGTTCAGAAAGTTGATAGGCCGGGCAGTCCAGATAATAGTGGGTGAGAGTGGGGGAGCAGATAGAAGAAGGAGAAGGGGAAAAGGCTGGTTCTGGTGATTGCAGAGAAGGATAGTGTCAGGAAGGTACAGGGGATAAGTCATGGAGTTAAGGGAAGATTGCAATAATAAAGTGGAAGGAAAAGGGGTGGCAATGAGTCCTTTGTAGTGTGCAGGCCCTTATAATATAAAGCATTTGCTAGCTACTTTTAATTAGATAGGAGGTACAAATATATTATTCAGTGTCTACTGGAATGTTATTGCTGATACTTGTAGTGAGAAAATGTACTGTGCAGGCTTGTTTCAGCTGTATATCATGCTAGCATGGTACTCTTGCTCCAGGGAAGTCCAAATTTCAGGCTGGAAGGTCTTTGAGGAGAGGTGAGTTTTTACTGCAGTAAATAGGGTAGAAAGGAATGGTATGGGGAACTATACAAACTTTAATGTACTATGCTACAACAGATGAATGGGATGAGAGAGAGGGATGGGCGGGAGAATGTAGTTGGTGCTATAGGGTCAATGAGTGGAAAACTACAATTAGAGAATCCCCATTACAGGGATTCATTTGAAAACAAGTTAAATTAGTGGGTACTAGTGGTAAAAATCACCCAAATGGGAATCTTATAACAGGTATGATAAGGTCGTTAGTGTAATATTATTAAATGTTTAAGGGACTATGCGACTAATATGTATCCCGGGGATTGCTTAATAGATAATGAGTTCAAAGGCAGCATTTCTTATAGAATGGATATGTATCAGTGGCATACACCATATCTTGGGTACAATAATCCCTTTTGGTGAGGTATGCACACTAATTAAGGTACATTAAGCACTATAATAGTCAAAATAAAGGCAGTGAGTCTCAGCACTGAAGTGACAAAAAGCCAATTGTTTCTAGGAGAGTCAGTTACTGGTTTAGCAAGTTAGTGGAGACAATGTAAAGACAGAGGGAACTCAAGGCAATGAAATGGGCATTTGGTCAGGTACTGTAAATGTTTGAAACAACTTTTTTCCTTATCTGCTGTAGTAGGACTCTAATTACACAATCCCTGACAAATATTGCTGCATAATTAAATTATAGTATACAAGTCAAACGTTCATTTCAGAAACAGAATGAGTTATCAATTATGATTGTAAGCACTGTATCACACAACCTTGATAAATACTGCAGTATATATAACATGTAGCAAACAACAGGTCAAGAGTTCATTTCACTAAAAGAAATATATTGCAGTTTGGACAATATAGCATTTACATGGCTTGCACACCACTGGAGGATGCTGAGTTAAGAAAGACTCGAGAGCTAAGTTCAAAGATGGCACCACTGTAGTTGGGAGAGCTAAATAAATTCAGTTGGCTGACGTAGAGAGAGGGAAGGGTTAGGGAGGAGAAGTAAGGGACTTAGAGAGACCCTGTTGGTTAACAGCTAGGAGTGCAGTAACAGGAAGTAAAGGCAGAAAAGAACTGGTAGAAGAAATGTAGGATGTAGTGGAAATGGTGGTGAAAGACAATGTAGTAGAAAGGGGTGGCAGAATAGACTAAAGCCTGCCTAGTGAGCGCCACAGGCTGTCCTGGTCGAGTGACAAAAATGAAGGTCAGTATGTGCACTGCCTTACTAGTTAATCTTGTCTATTTTAGTTTAGAAAGTTGTTGGGCCAGGAGAGTCCAGATAATGATGGGTGAGAGAGGGGAAGCAGGCAGAAGAAGGCAAAGGGGAAAAGGCCGGTTCTGATGATTGTGGGGAAAGATAATATCAAGATGGTGCAGGGGATAAGTCACAGAGTGCAGCAAAGATTGCAATAGTAAAGTAGGAGGACAAAGGGGTGGCAAAGAGACCTCAGTAGTGAGCAGGCCCTTACAATATAAAGTATTTGCTAGCTAATTTTAATTAGATAGGAGACACAAATAAAGTATTCAGCCTCTACTGGAATGCTATCGTTGATACCTGTAGTGAGAAAACGTAGTGTGCAGGCTTGTTTCAGCTGTATTTAGTGCTGGCATGGTACTCTTGCTCCAGAGGAAGTCCAAGTTTCAGGCTGGAATGTCTTTGAGGGGAGGTGATTTTTTATTGAAGTGTATGTGCAGGCTTGTTTCAGCTGTATATCACACTGGCATGGTACTCTTGCTCCAGGGGAAGTCCAAGTTTCAGGCTGGAAGATCTTTGAGGGGAGGTGAGTTTTTATTGAAGTTTATGTTAATAATGCAAAACTTTCCTTTCCAACCTGCTACAGAAGGACTGATTTCAAACAGTACATAAAACTTTCACCATTCACGAAGCACTGAAAGAAATGGATCCATGGGCAGACATGCTGAAAAGGCTGACAAATCAACTTTGGCAGACAGACTTGCCATAAGATAGTAACTAAAACACATACCATAAAACCAGGCAAACACTAGCCCTGAATGTTTTTTGGTTCTTTTTTTTTGGCAATAATTTGCTAATATATGATTTCTTTTAGCAAGTGCTCTTAACTCTAGTAATACTACTGCATGTCCTCAGAAAAAAAAATGTGCCTAAAAAGTATTAAATCCGTATCAATAGCACAATCAGTTGCAGTTATCTGAGGTCAGGATGTGTCAAACACCAATCCATTTTGGGAGGAAGTTTAAAGTAATTGCCCTTGAATAATTACAAAAGAAGGGAGAACCACTATTGCCTGTGCCAGAAGGGACTCACTGCAGTGATCTTTGGGGCGTCCTTCTGAATCTTCAGAAGAACTCTAGAAATAAGTGCAAATGTTGGAAAGGCAGAAAGGAACATTGTTGTCCAAGGAAAAGAAAAGAAAAGAAAAGGCAGCTATTTTCCAGGCCTTCTTACATGGCTCTTGGAACAGAATTTTTCCAATTGATTGTTTAGAAAGGAGGCAAAAAAAATCTACTTTAGATGTTTCCACAGATGGATCAAATCATGGAAGACCTCCTAATTCAATTTCTATTCATGGAGGTTTTCCCTGGTCCTGCTTAGCTTGTCTGCCACACAGATTTGCTATGATGTAAGATGCCTGTAGAGTGAGATTGTGCTGTAAAGCTATAGTCCAAGCTAACATGGCTAGTCTACATAGGGGATAACATGTGGTTCCCCCTTTGTTTATTTATGTACTACATCATTGTGGTGTTGTTTGTAAACACTTGAAGAGGTCCCAGGGACCACAGGTGATTTAGAGTTAAGAGCATTTATAAGAGCTAACATTTGTTTTATGTTTGTATATTTTGGTCTGACTTTTTTGTTCCAAAGACTCTGCACTTTTATGCTCATTGATGCTAATTCCCAAAGAAAGTCTGAGGCATCTGTTGAACTGACTGATTTGGAGCAGGAGGAGCGAGTGGAAGACCTGGATTCTGAAAATGTTGAAGTCTCCACTATATGATCTCTTTTTTTGCAAATCCCATGACTGAAATTTGAAAAGTCAATGGATGTTGATGGCTATAATGAGAATCATGGATGCCATAAGACCAATAATCCTAAGATATTCCCCCTCTGAGACTAAAGTCTGAATGGCAAATTCCAGAAATAGATCTAAATAAAGATCTGCTTTCCTGTGGAAGAAAAGCTCTTTCCACTGCAGTGTCCAGCAGGCACCCCAGAAAAAAACACACAATCCTATGAGAACGAGTGAGAAAGGACCTCTGAATGAACTCATGGAACCTCAGCCTGCACAGAATATTCCTTACACAAGAGAGAGATACCTGATACTTTGAAAAAAGACTCTGCAAAGATAAGCAAGTCATCTAAATACAGAGAAATGTGGATACCCTGCAGTCTGCAGTGGACTATAATTGGAGCTAGACATTTTGTGAATACCCTTGAAGCAGTGGATAGAAAGGGTAAGGAAGAGAACTAGTTAAAGTAATCCAGACACACAAAACCTTAAGAAATGGCTGGAATGTGATTATATGTATCTTTTAAATCTAAGATCACTAAGAAACTCAAACGAGGAAGAAGAGGTAACAACTTGTGAAATGAAAGCATTTGAACTTGAGCAATATCACAAACTGGTTCAGGAAGGAAAGATCCAAGATGGGTCTTTAAGAATCTTCTTTCTTTGGCATTAGAAACATTCCTTAATAAAATCCTTCTCCTAACAGAGGAGGAGGAACAATTTCTATTATCTCCCAAGACAGCATGTGATGTAAAACAAGAGAAGACTTTGATCTGACAAAAGAGGAGGACTCCCCTGAAAAGGACAAAGACCCTCCCATTGCCTTCTTTTGCCTTGATGGATCACATTCAGGACTTATTTGTCTGAAATAATCTGTTGCCAAAGAGAGAAATGGAGATTCAGACTTTTTGGGAGGATTAAGGGACTGCCAGGGTGGGAGAGGACAATGCCCCTCATGTAGTCATTCTGACTTATTTGACTGACCTTTGTTCTGCGGGGTTCCAGCACTTTGCTGGGACTGTTTATTTTGCTTCTTGCTAAAGACAGATGAGGGAGCAAACAATCCCTTAGAAAACTTAGTGAAGGAGGGCTGAAAAATATGAGTGATTCCCTGAGTCAGCTTCCTCTCTCATCATACTTTCTGATGACCTCTGCAGCAGAATGTTCAAAAACTTAATTTCTGTCCCAGGTAGAATTTAAAATTTATCGTCTGGGAGATTCCAAGAATGTAGCCAGGCAAACCTTCTCAGCACAGTTCTATTGGCACTGGCTCTGGAGGTAGTATCCATAGTCATAAACACATTTTAAGCAATAAGTAGTGCTCTGTGAAACAGGAGACAATAAATTATACAAAGCAGATTTTTCCCCACAAGAAGAAACTGATGCCAAAATATTCCTTATACTTTCCCAATTCACCAAAATAAACTTCAATGTATGAGTCTGTCAGTTTAGAATTCTAAGAATTTAAAATTGCAAAATCATATACTTTTCCCAAACTTGTCAAAAGCTTTCTCATCTTTGTTGTAGGACGGGGGATTAGAATTAACATAGTGTTTAGCAGCATCTAGATTCACTAAAGCAATAGCTGCCGGTTCAGGTCAGGGATTAGTGTATAAAAATTTAAAAGATTGAGGAACTTTCTATAATATATCTTGCAAGGCAACAGCCTGACTGTTAGGGAAATTACAGGCTGTGACACAAAAATCCTCCAAAGCAGACAAGAGATTGAACCTGTAGTGGAATGTGCAGGGAGAGATGCTTTTTTTTTTCTCCTTAGGTTTCTGATTCAGATTCCAAGGAGGGTGTGATATCTGATTCTCCCTGTCAGGGATACTCTTTCTTGGAGACTATTTCCAGGATGAAACAATGTTTTAAGTGGGAAAATAGTCAGGTTTCTCAGTCCTCCAGAAAACAATATGATTTGCCACAAATAGAATTCCCAGAACCTTCACCTACAGGTTCAATCTCTTCAAGCTGTTCAGAAAAACAGGAATCCTTTTCTTTTTCTTTTACCCAAAACAGCACTAAAAGAGGTGTCAGGAGCCTGCACAAGACCCTGAGACAAACCTAATAAGTTAATCTGGTCCAGAGTAACAGATAATGGAGAAGACAAATGTTTAGTTTTCTGTCTCATTTTGACAGTTATTTCTGAAGAAACAGACCCACTATTGCCAGCAACAACTTCCCTCAGGATGGGGCACAACATTTTGACTAAGTAGAGTCACATTCCCTGACCCTTCTTCCAAGACTGACAACAGTGTCCCTCTCTTGCCTGCTAAGGGGACTTCAACAGCTGCTGAGGATGTGCCTAACCAATGGTTCATGGTGGCTGTAGGGACTGCACCAGAAGGATCCAAGGAAAAAAATGCATGATCTGAGAAACCATCTTTGGCCATGGCAGAGTCACCCACCTGCAGCTGTGGCAAATCACAGATGTGCTGTGATGGCAAAGGCTGCTTAATGAGGTTTTCTTTTTTTTTGGCTGGAAGAAGGTCCAAGCAAGGAACTTGTACATTATTCATGCTGAAGTTAAAAATGGTGCTTGATTTCTGGGGAAGCTATGCAGTAGTAGTAAAACAGGAAAGCTGCAAAAAAGTAAATTTTTCCAGAAAAAAGAACACAATAAAAATAATTTTAAACACTTTCCCCAACCCCAAAATGTAATATAACAACAGTTTCTCCAATTAGAAAGTATTTTAAAAAACAAAAGAAAAATGTGCACTTCTGTTTAAAATTACATAAAACTCACAAGATAAACATATATAAAATCACTTGCTCCTAGCTTACAAGTACTTCTTTTTCAGAAAATTAAGTTATCTGTAGGAAAAAAGTAAAGTGGAAGGGTTTTATCCAAAGGGAATTCATCTGCCCAACAGAGGAACAGAGTTAGCCAACTGTTCTTCCACAAAAGCTCACAGAGAAATGCAGCAGGAAAGCTCTGAAGGGCTTGGTGCCCAAACCTGAGTTTTAGTCAGCTCAGCACAAGGTGAAAAATGATTTGAGTGCATCGAACGTGCCCTGAAGCTTTGGAAGCTGGCTAGATGTTTGGCCTATGCTGAATATAACCCATATAACTTAAGCTACTGCATAAGTGATCATAATGGTGAACATGAAACTTTACTGCTCTGGCTAAAACTGTCAGAAATGAAACATCTATCAAGTGGAACTTATTTAAATCCTGACTAACCAAAGAACATCATGTACTTTATATTTGGAAGCCTAATAATCTCTCTAAATGTATTTCCAGAATAAAAGGGATTCCCTACATGTCCATTGAAAAGAAATTCTCCATACAATTTAAATTTAATGTTACCATAAATGAAATCTTATTCAGATTGTTTTTGTTAAAGAAGAAACATCTTTATTAAATTATATGATTTTTGAAGGTGATGAGGAGAAGGCTTGTGAACTGATCTCTTATTTTAATTCTACCATGCAAATCTTGACATTCACATATAGTTTTAATACTGACAGAATTGTGTACTTAGATGTCGACCTGAGTAAGGATCGGATTAATGGGTGTTATACAGCAAGAATTTTTAGAAAGGAAACATACTCCAATCCATTTTTACACTTTAGTAGCTGTCACCCTTTGTTCCAAAACAGGTCTGTGGTCAATGGCCAATTAGTCAGGGCTGCACGTATGGTTTCTAATGATGATGATTTTTTTGGTTGAGTGCGATAAACTTAGGGAGATGTTTTCTAAGAGATGATACCTAGATTCACTGCTAGGTAAGTCCAGGATAAGAGATTACCTGGGATTTACAAACCAACTTTGGGTACTAAGGGTAGACCTAATTCCATGATGAATGATTATAGGGAAGGTCAGGATGTGTGTACCCTTCGGTGGTCTAGTCTGTTCACTCTGTATAGTATTAACGGCCACAAAATTCTCAATATTGTCAACAAAAACTGGGAGTTAGTTAGTAGTGACCCAGTGATAAGACAAAAGCTTCAAGGTCCACCGCAGGTGGTCTTTAAACGAGGACAGAATCTAAAGAGCCTTTTAGAATCCAACAAGATTACTAATTCCAACAAGAAAGGTATGTTCAAATGTCATATGTGTCATTCTTTCCAGTATATGGATACAGGACAAAATTTTACCATCGGGGGCATAAATATAGCTCTAGATATAAATTGCATCATCAATCCAAACTAGTGGTATATATTGCCCAATGTCCACAATATCCTGCATTCTATATCGGCAAAACTGACCGAAGGCTCAGGGAGCGGGTTTATGAACATTTATATCAGATCAGAATGCTCAAACAGGAGAGTGCCCTGGCTAGACATATGATTGAGTGCCCGGACCATAAATTCAAATTTAGAGCAATAGACTCTGTTATACCTGATGGCTGGGGAGATTCACTTTTACTGGAGCATTTGGAATTACTTTGGCAACTGTGCACAGGTGCATGTTATTTTCCAGGACTAAATGAAGTTTATTCTATTTTTTTGTATTTTAAAATTGAAAAGTCTTAAGAGATAGATAAAAATATACATATTTCTATGATATACATTCTTGGACACATTTCTCAGTTGTGTATAAAGAATGTTGCATAAGCAGTCACATTATAATGATTCAGTGACATTTTTATTCTA
This sequence comes from Protopterus annectens, assembly GCF_019279795.1. NCBI lineage: Eukaryota > Metazoa > Chordata > Ceratodontiformes > Protopteridae > Protopterus > Protopterus annectens. The sequence goes on along the minus strand of NC_056727.1, from coordinate 255,930,794 downwards.
CTTTTGTATAGTAGTATTTTTTTTATATTCAGGTTAAGGACTATTTAGCGAGACACTTGAGGTTTAGGCTTTTTTATTTATATACCTGTTTTTACGTTGGATCTAGTTGAGAATATGTATCTTATTTAATCACATCTATTTTTCCTTGATTTTGTGTGTGTGTGTGTGTGTGTATATATATATATATATATATATATATATATATTTATTTATTTATACTATTTAATTTGTGTTATTTTACATGAGTTTGTATCTTTTCTACCAAGCCTGATGAACATTAACCAATGTATTTTAAATTGTTTGATTAGATACATTGGTTAATGTTCATCAGGCTATTAAGTAATTAACCAAGAAAAGGTCATGTGCCTGCAACCATTAATACACAAGCCTTGTGTATTAATGGTTGCAGGCACATGATCTTTTCTTGGTTAATTACTTAATAGATGTTGATCTGAGTTTGTTTTATCTGAAGTCCCACTATTGTGTGGGATGAAAAGCACTTAAAATAAAACAGTTGGAATTTTTTCCTGCATGACGCCTGGAGTTTCTTTTTGGCAGACTTTTTATGTTGTGTTGCAGTAGCAGGCAAATACCACAGAGAAAACGGAGAAGGAGAAACAAGAATCATGACTGAGAAAAACTTCTAACCTACTTGCCCTCATGGAGTCAACAGTGAACTTGGCCATTGTTGATTAAAATGTCATATATCACCAGACAAAAAAATATATAAGAAACCATCAGCTAATACACTGCCATCAAGTAGTTTTTCAATCCTTTTTTCAGGAGCCTGCCTACAAAGGGAAAATGTGAAACATGCCAGTCTTTCACCAAAGGGACAGCTCTTGAGTATTCATCTTTAAGAGATGTATGATCAATTTCCCCTTTAAGTCTGTGGGAGAAATATTTTACAGGGAGAGAGATATCATTATCAGCTAAAAGAAAAACATTCCATGTTCTCCAAGACAGTGTTTGTGCAAGTGGTAGAAAATAATATGTGCAGAATCCATATAAAAGAAATACATTAACAGCTCTTGAAAGTTGGCTTCAGCAAACTCACTGCAAATGATACCTAGTACATAACCATTAACAGTTTCTGTGTAGTTATATGACCTTTACTGAAAGCCTATCTAGCGGACATGCTATCTTTAAAATATCAACCTTACTCAAACTACTGTTATGCTGAAAGAGGCTTCTTATTTATAGAGAATTTGAAATGCCTATCTTGTCATCCATGTGAGGAGATAATATAGGCGACAAGATGCAATACATTTACCAGGAACTCTGTGTTTTCACACTGCCTGATAGAGATACTAATAATGCGAATATCTAAGATCCTCTCAAAACAGACACACACACACACACACACACACACACACACACACACACACACACACACACACACACACACACACACACACACACAGTCTCTCCATAAAAGTCCTTACCTGTATTGAAGTGCTGCTTCCCCAGTCGTCTCTCCATAAGAGTCCTCTTGCACCTTCCAGGTCTGCGTGAAATTCTACATCCTCCAGCGAGAGCAGACACATTATCTAGCCTGCAGACGTTGCAGTCCGGTCCCCTTTCAGTCTATGCGGTTCTAACTGCACAGACTTCTGGGGCATCTCTGCTTACAATGTGTTATCCTGAATCCGGACTGCTGTTTACCCAGTCCGGATTCCTGCATGCATGCATTTCCGGTCGAGTTGAAAGCTGAGCACGCATGCGTGCAGTCCATTCGAGACTTTGTTTTTTAGCTGGGGGGGGGGGGGGGGCTGAAGTCCCTATGCATGAGCCGCCAGTGGTTTCTGCAGCCATTTTGTACAATATCATTAGTAAGAGATTAGCAGAAAAAAATGTATTGAGTTAAATAAATGGAGCATAGCTGCTTAAAGTTGTGATCATTACAGCAGTTATTTGTAATGCTTAATGAGCCTCCCCTTTCCATATTTACTGTGTGGTGATTCACACTGATTTCTCTGGGGACTTTTTACATGAAATGCAGAATTAGTCAAGGTGCTCTGGGCTGTTATGATTTATAGTAATACTTTTCGGTTCCTATCAGAAGACTGAATGCTTAAATTAGCAAACGCTCTTATATCAAACTTTAAAACGTGAAACTTGAAAATGTTGAAGGAGCGGAACATCAATTTTTTTCCCAGGGAAAAAAATCACTGATCTGTTCCTTCAAAAATTTAAGGTTTTGCGTTTTTAAGTTCGATAAAAGAGCATTTGCTATTTTTAGCATTCGATCTTGTGATATAGATGCATACTTTTAGGGTCTGTTGTGCAAACAGACTGCTTTGAATCTTACATTTGTTTTATAATGATGGGTAGTAAGTTCTCCAGTTCAGACTTCCCTCTCAGGTTTTTTCACTACAGATAGGATAAAGCCAGATCATCTTCTCTCCTTTTCTGATCATTTGTAATAAGATTTACAACTTCACAAATCCCACAGATGCCATACAGTTGTGATTGCCTATGTTAACTTATTTTATCTCAGCACCTTATTAATGACAAAAGGGTAAAAATTATACCATTAGAAATGAGGTTTTATCTTTCTGCTTGTAACTTAAAAGTTTGGTTCCCCCACAAACTCTGCTTGTTTTAACTGCTTGTCAGTGACCTAGCTGTGAAACATTCAGGGCACATGAAGGATAGCGAAGTATGAGCTCAACACATAGTAAATATCATACAGCAATTGGACAGGTGACATTCCAGGTTACAGTCAGGGTGTCCCACAGGGTTCTGTCCTAGGTCCCATTTCTTTTTAGGTTGTATCTTTCAGATGTATCTTTTTCATCTGGGGTGTTCTGCAGTCTGCATGCATATGACTTGATAATGGGTAAGCTGATTTAATCTGTTGCAGATAGGGAATGTCTGCAACAAAACTTGACTAAATTAACCATTTGGGCATAGCGGGAAAATATGCTGCTTTATACATCAAAAACTAAGCATTTGAGATTTGGGAGACATAGACTGAAGGATGAGTATTTAATACAGCACACAGTGATTGAAACTGTGGCTTCATCTAAGGACCTGAGTATACTGGTAGACTCATCGTTGAGTTTTTCTGATCATATCAACCAAGTAGATGATGATACTTCTAAAACTCAAAACAAATATTATTTATTTATTTTTTTATTTCTGTATAAAAGGTTATAGTCCAGGAAATCAGAAATGATGAAAACATTGTAAATTACATTGGACATAAACTGGAATATGGAATAATAATATGGAAACCGTATAAGAAAGCTAGCATGAAATAATTGGAAAGAGTACAGCAGAAATATACAAAGGATATCATTGGATGTGAAAATTTAAGTTATTATGAAAGATTAAAATATCTGAACATGTACAGTGTCTCATACAAAATTATTTAAGAGGAGACCTTATTCAGATGTATAGATGTAAAAACAACTACCTCTGGGAATGTTTGGGGTTAACAAAGAGCAGTACGGGATCATCAGACAACCTTTGTAAGTGATTTTACAGGACTGAGAGATGTATTAATTTGTTCTATGAGAGAGTAACTAATGCTTGAAACAGACTACCAAATTACATTAAAGCAAGCACTAGTTCAGATATTTTACCAACAACTTGGTCACTTATTATGGGGATGGCTGTTTTGATATATTGGCAGGCTAAAAGGATAATATTGCATGTGCCTGAAATTTTTGTATGTGTGTATGAATGTAATGGATTACTAGACAGCAAATGACACCTGTTCAGAAAACAGTCCTGGAAACCATATGCTTGTAGGCCATACCATAAGAAAACCCACTCAAGGGAATCAAATGCTTTCTGTAAATCTATACAAAACATATCTACTGATGTAGATATCCATTTTGCTCATACTAACAAATTCAATCAAACCTGAATTAAGTCAGCCTCTACTTGTCTACCTTTTACAAAACCCTGCTGACTCGGAAGTACTAGAGTTTAAATGCAATCTTCTTGTCAAAATGTTGGTGTAGATCTTAGTGGCTAGGGGGAACAACAAAATTGGCTTATACCTTGATGTCTTAGTGGCATCCTGATCTTTCTTTGGTAACAAGATTATTGTCATGAATTGAGACGAGAATAGAAAACTCAGTCTCCCCATCACCTCACTTTATTGAAAATGTATCAACAGAATGGAAGACAGTATATCCACATATTTAATACAAAATTCTGCAGGTAACCTGTCTGGGCCAGGAATTTTCCACTTTGGTAAAAGTTTAAGTCTCTTTGATCTCATCCATTGAAATTAGTTGATTAAGATGTGAAAACTGACTCTCTGACACCTGAGGGAGCCCCATGGAAGAAGTTTCTCTGGTCTGGCTCTCTGCAATACCCAGTGTTACGGTAGGAGTTCATCAAGGATATGCCCATGATCTGATTATCTTTAAATACATTATAATGTAATATACCTTCCTCATCCTTTAAGGTTAAAATTTGTAACACCATTTTACATTCTTTAAGCTTATAAACTAGCAATTTATGATCCAAGATGCCCTTAGCCCACTAAAAATTCCTCAATTTTACCACCTAATACTGATTGAATTGAAGTGTGAAGCTTTACACCTATTATCTCATCTTTATGCCCCCGTAGTTTAAATTTGACTGCACATTACTAATCTTGCTTTCTAACTGTTCTAGTTTCTTCAAGCTATCATTGCTAATACAGCTTATTAAGCATTGGAAACCTTTTGAATTATACTTTTAAAGCTTTTTCATAAATAAGCTCAGTTATCCACTACATTCTGACACACTGTTTAGAAGTAATTTATTAACAAACCTATCCTATTATCCATCTTTTCATTCTTCAAAACACAACATCCATTTATCACAGAGGTCTGTACCTATCACTTTTCAACCTCACAAACTCTGCCAACACCATAAGATGATTCTACATCTCACCTGTCTTGTGGTACACCCAATCTAAACAATTGATCTTTAAGGTAATTATAAAAATGGATAATACAGCCTACTAGTTGACCCAGTCACTAGTGCCAGATACATACAATCCTTGCAGTTCAGATGTAACACCCACCAGGTGTCAGTTAAATTGCATTGTTTTTGCAAATTTTGTGCATCTTTTAACACTTTTTGAAATTATACCTTGTTAACTGGGATCCTATCCATACCTTGATCTAACAAAACATTAAAGTCCCCTTGAATCAGCATCAGAAAGTTCTCTTGCACTCAAGCCACTAATACAATGGAAAATTTGTTGATTGGATTGGGGTTGTTGTGGTTTGACCCATAATAATTCCATAATATAATGGTGGGATCCTGATTTTTAATTTTGACAAACATCCATCTACCTTATTGGTTTTAACTGATTTCTCCTCCAAACAGAGTGACTTATGGACTATCAGTAAAAACCTCTTTTTGGCAGATTGAGCACAGCTGTGAACTTTCCACCATTCTAAATAATTCTGAATATATTTCACCATTTTCTGCTTCAATTTTATTTCTTGCAAATAAAAAGTGTGGCTTTAATTTGTTAATTGTTGAGAAGCATACAGACCTTTTACTAGGTATGGCAATACTTCTAACATTCCATGAGACTAGACTAAAAGAATCAAATAAATGGCTATTTATATCCATTTTGGCAAAGTGACCTTGCAATGTATCAGATAAAGCTGTATTCATTTTAAACCAGTGAACAACTATATCTAAATAAAAGTAGCAAAAATAAACCTAATCAGATAACTACTCTGTGTTAATCTTCCACATAAATGATGATATGTGGAAAGAAAAAAATATACAACTGAGCAGGAGCCAAGGCTTAGAGACAGTCTTAAAGAAGACCAATTGTAAAACTAATTCCACTCCAGGAAGATAATCCATATCACATAACAGGTAAGAGTAATGAAAAAACAAAGTTAGAATCATCATTATTCATTACAAGCATAGCTTACATACAGTTATGGTACCTGTGAAGAAAGTATAAATATTGGTACTCTTTCCCCTAAAAGACATTCCCAAGATATACAAAGCATATATGACAGGAAAATATCATTGAACTAATTAAAAATGTCCCCAAAGCAAATATTCAAGTCAAGGTCCATGAAGACAGACATGTCCAAATATCTGTGGGTCAGTAAATAAAAATGAAAGTTATGTACTTACTGTAATGGTGAATCCATGTTGTCTGACTTTTGTCCAGTTCAGCCATGGGTTGTCAGATCTGACCAGATCCGAACTTTGCACTGACTCTGAATCTTCTCGGTTCCAGGGCTTTGACTCCTCCCCTACCCATAATTCCCTCCACTCCACCTTAGTACCTTAGATTGAGTTTGCCCAGTAAAATAAACCACAAGATTTACATTCAAGAATAGACCTAGCATACAGGTAAAGGGAAGGATTGGAAGACAGTCAGGTAGGACTTTTCACAGACAGGGTGAGCAGGAAACTACCCATCACTAGAAGCCTGACTGTCTCAAAATGGAATGGGGAGGAGGGTGGAAGGTTGAACGGGATGAAAATCAGACAACAAGGATCTATCTTTATGGTACATACATAACTTCCGTATTCAATGTTGTCTATTTTCATCTGCTTCAACAATGGGATAGTCTTCCAAGCAGTTATATATGGATGGTATCAAGGAAGGAAAGAATGGTGGAACCAAAGAAAGAGCATGACCTGAACTGTACATCCAGTTTGTAATGAGATACAAAAATGTGAACTGTTGACCAAGTTGCTGCAGCACAAACATCATCAATAGGTAGTCTACTAGAAAAGGCTGTTGATATGGCCATTGCCCTTGTGGAATGAGACTTAGGTTTAGACCGTAGTGGCAAGCTCTTTTTATTGTAGATGAAAGAAATGCAGTTTGATAACCATGTGGAAAGCGTAATCTTAGCAACTGCTTTCCCTAATGTAGGCTTTGAAAAAGCAACAGACAATTGATCAGACTTTCTGAATTGCTTGGTCCTATGAAGACAGAACCTAAGTTGATGATGAACATCTGGCATATGTATAATGTATTCACCTTTGTCTGAAAATTTTGGGAAAAAGACTGAAAGATTTATTGACTGATTCAGATTAGTCTCAGATACCAGAGGATGTGTTATTTCTCAAAGAAACCCTGTCTTTATGAAATACTAGATATGGAGGCTTGAAGGAAAATGTGCGCAGCTCCAAATTCCATGTGGCTGACTTAACACCCACCAACAAAATTGTTTTCCAAGATGGAAACTTCAAATGAACTGATGCTGCTAGTTCAAAAGGTGGTTGAGTTAATGCCTACAGCATGATCGCAATATCCCGGGGGGGCACTGGATCTCTGATAGGTGGTCACAAGGGAAAAGTTCCTTTCAAAAATGCTTTAGAGACTCTTAAGCAAGCTATACTGTTGTCATTCTGCCCTCGGTGGAAACTTGAGATAGTGGCCATTTGAACTTTGATAGTGGAATAACTTGAGCAGCTGTGGAAAAGTTCAGACATGAATTCTAATATGGAAGGAATAGGAGCACAGAAGGGATTTAAACCTTTTGACATAGCCCAGAAGGAAAATCTCTTCCATTTGTTATGGTAGATCTTCTTAATGGATTGTTTTTGAGAAGCTGATATGATCTGAACAACTGAAGTTGAGAGCCTGGGTCTCTGGTCCAGAGGAGGCAGTCCAGATGGGTGTGGTATGTTTGGAAACTGATCCAATTTCCATGCTGGATATACTAGTGGAGGCCACAGGAAAGGAAACTACTTTTGTCAGGGCCAGAGGGGGGCAATGAGGATCACTGTGGCCTCACACATTGTTGTTTTTTTGTATGAATTTGCTCATTAAGGGCAATGGAGGAAAGGCATAGAGGAGACCTGGGGGCCAATTGTGGATGACAGCATCCTTCGGTGACTGTCCCTGTGGAGGGATCAGGGAAAGTAACTGCTTTACTTTTGCTTAGGTAGGATGAAATCCTGGTTGTCACTGTTAGATTGAGGGTCTACTTGTGGGGCATTAAGATAGTTCAGTTTGTCCTCTAGTACATTGGATATCCCTGGTATATGGGTTGCTATCAGAAAACAATGAGAAGACATCAACCATTGCTAAACTCTCATGGCCTCTTGGCATGGGGGTAGAAGCATGTTCCTTCCTGTTTGTTGATGTACCAGACACCCTGGAATACCTGCAGTGTTAGAAGGACTGCCCTCAGCTCTAAGATATTGATGTGAAGATTGACCTCTGTGTGTAACCAAGTAACTTGGACTGTCTTCCCTTCAAATGCCTCCCCCACCATAGAAGAGATGCATCAGTGATTACTACAGCCACAGTTGCATGTGTTGTCTGCTGATTCGAATGAGACAAGTGCTTGCATGTAGCAGATGAATGTTCTGAGACCATTGCACCACTAGTGTCCATTGAAGCACCGTTATGTAAAATCTAGCTAGTGGAACCATTAGTAATATAGAAGTCATTAGGCTTAAAAGACAAAGAAGTGGGGGAAGTCTGGCAATCTGCAAACTTGAATCCAGGTGACATCTGATAAATTCTGTTTGTTGAGTCAGGGTAACATGTGTTTTGGGTAGGTTGATTGTGATCCCTGCATCTTGCATCAAACAGAGCAGAAGGTCCAGATGATTCAATAGCAGAGTACTTGAGGTAGAGGTTAGGGGCCAGTCATTGAGATATGGGAAAACCTGGATCCCTAACAAGCAGAAATGCACTGCCACCACTTCCACTATCTTGGTAAACATCCTGGGGGCTGTGGTGAGACTGAAAGGCAGGGCTATGAAATTATAGTGATTGGCCCCCAGCCAGAAACAGAGGAATATCCTTGAATGCTTCATTACCTTAAATCTACTTCATATTGTTCAGGAAAATTTGTGATTTTTTATTTTTTATTTGGTAAGGCACTGAGTTATCTATTTTAATCAGTCATTAATGCAAGAAATTTCATACAAAATGCAGGAAGTGCATTTTAAAGTATGCAGTACATTAGAGTGTGCTTTTTCCCCTCTTTTCTTTTGGTAATCAATAAGGGTTATATTTAGTATGCCAAACATTAGAGTACCATTGTTATTATTTACAAAATAAATTGAAATGGACTACCAGTTAAAGATGTTAGGATATGATCTGTCTCTCTTGCTTTCACTTATGAGTTCTTTCTCTCTGTCACACACACACACAAACACGCCCACAATCATGCAGTTTTTTTATAGGCCTATATAAGCCTAGCCAAATGGTACTCTGGCTTTTGCTACCCAAGAAAATTATTTTCCTGTGCCCTTGTCAAGCAGAGCCACAGAAGTGATCCCCAGGGTGAATTTCTTATCTCCGATCCAATCATCAAGATTTTTCTTGAAGTGTGCTAATGAGGAACTTTGTTTGATATATATATATATATATATATATATAGGTAGCTTGTTCTAGAGTATGGGAAGTCTCTGGGACAGGAATCTATCTCTCCAGCATGTTCTGTTTATTGTGGTGATAAGGTTTAGGTCCCTAGAGCGTGTAGCTCGGAGGGATTGGGATTTCTTTACATGGAGCATGTCCAACAGCTCTGGGTTTGACATAGCTTTGTATGTTAGGCAGAGATAACCTCTGAATAGATGATATGCTACAGAGTAAAGCTGGAATTTTTTGAGACGGTCTGCGTAGGGCATCTGTTTGAGGCAGGTAATCCTCTTTGTGAGGTATTTCTGTGGCCTTTCCATTTGTTGTAGATGTCTTGTGAGGTACATACCAAAAGGGGCATTGTACTCTATAATGGGTACAATGAGTGATGAGTAGAGGGGAACAATGACCTCTTTTTTCCTAGATGAGAAACCTTTTCTGATGAGGTGTGCCACTTAGAAGGATTTCTTGACTACTATGGCGATGTGATTGTCAAAGGAGAGACTACTGTCCACCTGTGTCCCAAGGTCTCTTATCACACTTTTGGTGTTAAGTAGACTACCACCTATGTGGTAGTTCATGGGTACAGAGTTTTTACCAAAAGGGATGGCAATGCACTTTTTGGCATTGAGCTTGAGGTCATAGCTTTGACACCAGGCATCTGTCTCAGTGAGGCCCTTGGATGTCCACATTGTTAGGAGTTTTGATTTTGGCTCCTATTTTGCAGTCATCTCCGAACTTTGCTAGCCAAAGACCTTCTGTGTTAGCCTGTACTTCAGAGAAGTAGATACCAAACAGGAGAGGACATAGGACTGAACTCTGTGGTACTCGACTTGTCACTGGTCTGAAGTTGGATTTAGAGTCTGCTACTTTCACAGTGTGGGTTCTATCAGTGAGCCAGATGGCAACTCATCTTGTGACATATGAATGTATACCTAGTTTAGTGAGTTTTTCTATAATTCCAGAGTGAGGGATGGTGTCAAAAGCCTTGGCAAGATCTAGATAGGCTGTGTGAACCACTTTACCTTCATCTACGGCTTTGGTGACTGCTTCAAAGAAGTCTATCAGGGTTAGGAGACATGATCTGCCTTTTACAAACCTGAACTGGGTAGGGTCCAGAGTTTGGAGATTACCATTGTCATTGTTTATAAGTTCCATGATAATATGCTCCATAGCCTTGCAGACCAGGCTCGTCAGGCTAATGGGGCGGTAGTTCCCAGGGTCTGTGGTGGCTCCCCCTTTGTGGAGTGGGATAACCATTGCTGTGTGCCATTCAGTGGGCACAAAGCCTGAGGTGAGGCTATGATTGAACATGATACTTAGGTGGGGTGCCAGTTCATTCTGTAGTTCATGTAGAACGCAGCCTGGGATGTTGTCAGGTCCCATGGATGCTGTATTCTTGGCTTTGAAGAGTGTGTTTTTTACCTGTGCAGCTGTGATTACAGGTACTTTGCATTCTTCTGGTATAGAGATGGACCCTTTAGGGGATGAGAGAGGGGTAAAGTTAGCACTTAACCTATCTGCCAGGATGTTGGCAATATCAGTTTGGTCTGTATATTTAGTGCCATTGTGCTGTAACTCAGAGCAGATCTGAGTGTTGCCATTGAGATTCTTGACATAGCTATAGAATGCTTTGTGGTTGTCTTTAGAATCAGTGGTGATTTTGTTTTTGTAGCTAGCTTTGGAGGATTTTATGAGGGATCTCACCTTCTTAATGAGGTTGACCACGGAGTTCCTCCAATCATGAGATTTTACTCTTTTTTGCAACAGTTTCTTTCTTCTGTTGTAGAGTTTGTTTATAGCAGGGGACCACCAGATTGGCTTCCTTTTTTTGGAAGATAGCATCTTGGTTCTGTTAGGGATTGCACGATCCATGCACTTGTGTAAGTGCTTATAAAATGCAATTGAATAGGATTCAGCAGTGTACCTCTATTGTTCGTCAGCATGGGTGTCGTGACGTTTGCCACTTCTGTCTTATGAAGCGTGAAGTTGGCTTTGGAGAAATTTTTTTACGGTGGTTTCCCTAATGGGGGTGGTGGGGTGGTGGGTGGGATGTGGATGTTTGGGGTGATTTGCTTGTGGTCAGATCTGACCAACGAGGAATTGACCTCTAGTGTGGAACACCGGTTGCCCATGTTGGTAATGACCAAGTCTGGGATATTGCTGCCCCTGGTGGGGGTGTGGATAAGTTGATCCAAGGCACTGGAATTTATGAATTCCAGAAAACGTTGTGCACAAGAGTTGGTACATGAGTAGTTTTCCCAGTTAATGATGGGGTAGTTGAAATCACCTATTATTAGGGTGTTAGGTTGCACCCTAATATTTTCCAGTGTGTCATGAAATGAGGAGTTGGAATCCTGGGGCATGGTGGGGGATCTGTAGCAAGCTATAATTTGTATTGCGGTTTTGCTCAGAGTTAGTTGCACTTGGATAATCTCAGATGCATTATGCTGAGCAACTAGCCTGGAGGTGTGGATATCCTTAATGAATATGGACATGCTCCTGCTTTTAGTGCTTTGGTCCAGGTTAGATGGCCGAAAGGTGTGGTATGAATTATAGCCTGGTAATGCAGGGGTGCTCTCTGGAACCTTGAACCAGGTCTGTATCACTGCACAGATGTCGATGTTCTCCATTTTAAGGAGTGCCTCAAGTGAGTGCATTTTGAGGTTTAGAGTTCTAGCATTAAGTAGCATTACCCTCAGACTTTGTTTGCTTGTACCGGTTACGGTGGTGAGTTTGTCATTTGAATTTTGCCTAAAAAAGACACTATAGGGGTGGCAAGAGCCTTAGCTAGTATCCGGAATCCCAGGGGTAACAGGTGCAGGCCATCTCTGGCAAAGCATAGTGGTGTGTCGATCATGTCATCCCAGGCAGACAGATACTGGATCCCCTTAGAATGACACCAGAAGCTTAGCCAATTGTTGAAGTCAATCATTTTGTCCTTGTACTACGGTATCATTCTGGGTGATGGCAGGATGCTACTCAGGGCTAGGGTTATACCTGCCTGGGCTACAAGATCAGAAAGCTCCTCCATGTCTCTTTTCATGTAGTCCAGGTAGGTATGTCTCGGGTCATTCACACCAACATGGACAATGACAGAGTCATATTGTACTTGCTGTGGAGTGACCTGAGTGCATGCATTATGTGGCAGATCCTGGCACCTGACAGGCAGCTGACAGTAACTTTCTCCTTGTTTAGCCTGGTGAGTGGAACATCAGTGTGCCTGACTATAGAGTCACCTATGACTAGAGTGTTGAGTACGTTGTTATGCTTTATGGGCTGTGGTTGAGTGGCACACTGAGTTTGTGGGCTATGTGTCATTTGGGTTGTGTTGGGGGGGTGGAGGTTGCTTGCGTTTTTTTTTTAATTACTTTATTTATTTTTATGCTTGCTAAACAGCCGAACTCTGTTTAGCAAGTCTGAAAAATGGCAGCCATTTTTTTTATCTGATCTTCATAACCGCTTAATATGCTGTTGCAAAGTGGTGGATTTGACCTATAATGGGCAGTAGTCCTGATTTTCAGGGTAGTTACTTCAGAAGATGATCTATGAGTGGGACACGGGGATAGCACCACCGAATGTTTTCAATGGTATACACGGGAATATTCTGATACTGTACTCCACTTGTATAGCTCCTCCACTCCAGATGTGAGTAAGCTGAACAGTAACACATTGGCTGCTGCCTTGCACTTTCATCATCCTTCTGAAGTACGTGCATTTGAAACTCCTTAGCTCTGTGCACCAGCCCTGCACAGTGCACACCATGTCTATATCCTGCCCATCTATGGTTACGTAACAGAGAATTAACACAGTATAATCAGCTCATGTGCATTTCATAAAACTATTGTGTACTGTTGTGATGTACTAATACTAGTGGCGCTGACACAAAAACTTTAAACTATTAAATGGCAAAAATTTCTGATAGTTCAGTCTACCATTCTACTGGGTTCAGCGCCAGTCCTACACAGTGTACACTGTGTCTGATTCCTACAAATGTAGAGTTACTACAAAACAGAATGCACGCCAAATAAACATATGGATATTATGTACTGTTATGATATGCTAATACTAGTGGTCTATTGAAACAAAAACTTGCCTAAAATAGCACACATTTCTAATACTAAGTTCAGTATACCATTCTTCTGGGTGCAACCCTGAAAAATATTGCTATCTGGTGAGCTGTTTGCCATGATCCATATTCATACCTCTTAGCTGTCTAGATTTTCGTAGAATGTCCTGATTTTTGCTTCATATTTTTTATCTGTTCCTCATAAGATCTGTGACTTTCTAGCAAATCACTGAGGATTGAAGTCATTAAATAATAACATACATATGAGTTTCAGACTTCACATCCTTCAGAAAATGAGTGCCAACAGAATTTATTTTATTATAGTAACTTTCTAAGTTTAAACAGCAATACTTTTGGCCTTTGTCCCCCCCCCCCCCCCCATTATTTTAGTTTTTGTCCAGCTTTATTTTGGTAAGAGGTTGAGAGGTACCATATTATCAGTGTTGAAATGATTTATCATGCCATGCATTGGCTCATAAATCACTGTAACTTGAGGTTCAAATGTAGCAATCACTGTGTAATGGTTTCCATAGTGAATTTTTAAGTTAGTGTTATAGAAAGTAACATGCTATGGTGCAGAAAGAGAGCAAATTTATTTTAAGCTCTAGTTACTTACCATCACATGAAACAGGCTTTTGTTCAACTAATGGAGATGCAGGCTTGTCAGTGATAGGGGTAACAGTCTGTTTGTTTCCTGTTGCACTTTCACAAGAGCCAGAAGTAGGTTTGGATATACCTTTTGATGGTTTAACTGGTGATATGGTTGCACCACGCCCCCTAAAAATCAAAACAGATGTGTCTGTTATTAATTGTCTTTAACAAATATGTAGGCTGTTTTTTCCATTTAATTTAAGATGGCTGCTCCTCTTGGAGTACTCTCAGTCACTGCAAGAACTGAAAAAGTCTCAGTGTATAAAAAAGCATTTTCTTCTCCTTTTTACTAAAGAAAAATAAAATACTCAAACTTTTTTTGTAGCACAATTTCATTGGCCTGTAATATTCTCTTTTAGATTCGAATAGTGCACCTTTTCATATTCCATATTCCTGAAAACAGGTTTCTAACCATCCCTGTAACACCAATGTCCCTCACCTCACAATCCTTCTAGTTGCCTTTTAGAACAGCTTATCATCAAAATTTCAAAATGAATACAGCTGAGATATATTTCATTCTGTCTACCTTTTCAGATACTATGACATTCTATGCTAAGCTTTATAAGTAATGCCCCCCAACCTCAGAGGTTATCCAAGTAAATTTATAATTTGAAACATCTGGCTGGCCTTCTGCAACAAGCTTCTAGGAAACAGTCTTCTCAAATATTAGTATTTACACTATACATAGATGCTGAGCAAAATACAATGACCTGATCTGTTCAGGATATAGGTTTTCTAACTTGTTTTATCTCTGTTCAAGAAATAAATAACTAATCTCCATAACATATGTGAATGCACAACAAATAGATTACATGCTAATTCCAATATTTTACATTATACGATGAAATGTGTTCATGGAAGAAGACTCAAAGAAAGTGAGATGAGTATTACAGCTGGCTCATGCATCCTTGTCTCATTCTTTCCTGACTGTACCATGATTCAGTATTGTTCTATTGCCTCTGGAAACAATATCCACATTTCTACTACTGTCTTCATGAAGCAGAATTTTCTTAAGTCTAACTTGAAACATCTCCCTTTCAGTAGCCACACTGGCCCCCTTCGCTCTTCTCTGTTTTTCCTCTTCAATTCCACCCTTTTCATTTGCTGTCCTCAAACAATTTGATATGCCTAAATCAGGTCTATATTAAAATCGCGAAACCTCACTTATGCGAATACGGAAACATCGACGCATATATACTGAATCGCGAAAACACCAAACATCCTGAAGCACGAAATTCAAAATGTCGAATCATCATAGTTGGCTCTTATCCGGTATAGCCCCCTAACGTAAGTGTACAACAGTTACGGACCTTAGGGTTAGGATGCGGGTTAAGGTAAGTGCATACATAGTAATACATGCAACCTTTACTTTAGGGTTAGAAGTAGGGTTATGTTAAGTGTATGTGTAGTAATATAGTTGTGTAGCTGAATGTATACGTAATTTATACTTTTCCTGTAGTTGGGTGTTGTTTGTTTATAGTTAGATACATTTGTGCGTAGTGAATGTTTGATTAGGATATGGGATATATGGGTGAAGTGTAGATATAGGGAAGTGTGGATTATTTATTTTGTTTGGGTAGGTAGTACGTAGCAGGCGGTGGGGTTGGCCAACTATGCCGATTCAACATTTCAAATTTCGCGCTTCAGGACATTCGGTGTTTTCACAGTTTGCTATATACGTGTTGACGTTTCTGTATTCGCGTAAGTGAGGTTTTGCGATTTTAATATAGACCCTCTAAATCATAGCCTCTTTTTTTGTGTATTTTATTGTATACAGGCTCAACTTTCTAAATCTTTTCTTATACCCCAGCACCTATGTTTTCTTCATTATCTGTCAACTCTGGGCTGAACGCTTTGTACCAGTCCAATTTCCAGTCATCTCTGCAGCCTCTAGAAATGTACACAGTGCAATATGAATGGCTTTACCAGAGCCTTAAATAAAAGAAGGGAGACCTCTACATTTCTGGACTCACTGCATGTTCTATATAATCATGTACCTTGTTAAACTTTTCCATTTTTGCTGTCTCATTGTATAGTATGATTTATCTTGGGGATCATAATTGTAGCATTTGACACATCCTGCTGTCTATAACTGATTGCAGTGGTGATTACTTAATGACAGCTTGTTAACTGTTAAATATTTTTAAGATCTACTTAGTAAACAGAAAAATGTGACAGTTTACAATCTCAGTGCTCAAGAACACTTGCTTGACAGCTTATAAGCTGTCAAACTGTTTTAAATAGTCAGTTCCAACTACAAGATAGCACCTAGGCAGGTGCACAATTCACCCCACCCTTGCCATGGTATTGTTAGGGATAATTATTATTATTCCCAAATCACATTTTTCCTCTATTCTTCTTAAGTCCACTTGCAGCAAAACTGTAATCTTCATGTGGGTTAATTTCCTGAAAGGTGCATAACTTTGTACTTTTTCACATTAAATTTCAAATGCCATATATTAGCCACATTGCCAAACACAGCAAGTCTCATTGGAAGCTAATCCCTCCATACATCTAGTGTACAGTTACTACCACTTTTAATCTTCATGTCTGTTTGCTCCATTTTCAACTGCAATTCATTTTTTTTATTCTTCTTGGTGTGGCTCTCTTTATTTGTTTTATTACATGTGTAATGTAATTTTTTACTTCTGGGCTGAGGCTGAAATTGGTCCACTGGGACACTGGAATCAGTGCTGTATGGTGTTACCAAACTGAATGAATGGATAAATAAATAAACACATAACATAAACATGTAAGCTGATCTTGCTCTTAGATAGTCTAACACACACACACACACACACACACACACACACACACACACACACACACACACACACACACACACACACACACACACACACACACACTAAACAGAACTAGTTCCAGCATGGAACCACATGGCACTCTCTTTGTTGTGTGCTTTTTTCTTACTATCTGGCATCATAAAAAAATTATTCTGACAATTGACATACATAAGCAATAAATAATCTCTTCACTTGCATTCAAGTTTGATGTGATATCCCATATCATATTTCTGTGAAATTTTTATTTCATAATAACTTACTGCTGGGTCAGGAAAGCATTCTTATACAGTTTAATAATGATCCCGTTCTTAATATAGTCTTCAGTATGTCTTTTTAACGTCATCATTTGAACATTCATTCTATCATATTTGCTGCATTTCATATGTATGCTTCTATTTTCCATATGTCCCAACCTTTGCCAAGCATTTACACTATTCTCATTTAGTATATATTTCTCCAGCACTGTATTATAAGGCAGGCATTTTCTGTTAGCTATAACGTGATAGGTGGCTCCCAACTCTTCTCTGAACCCATTTAAGGATATATGACAAAATTACATATTTATAGCAAATGTTGGATGTGTGACAGGGAAGAAAGAGGTAATTAGGAACATATTTTCTGGGAGTGCAGTGAGTTGGTGGACCTTAAGGATTCCCTGCTGCATGCACTGTCAGAGATGCTGGGTGTGCAGACTGGTGTAACAAAGAGATAATTTTTCTGAGCTACGATACAGAATCAGAATTGCCTACACATGGTAAGGCGTTGTTGTCTCTAATTATGGCGGCTGCCAAAAAAGCAATTACTAGAAAATGGATATCAAAATCTAAACCAACTATATTAGAAATAGTGAATATAATAACAGAGATAAAACAACTGGAACTGAGATCTTTAGAAAAAGGTAGAAGCAAACTACATAGGAAAAATGTGAATTGTGGGAACAATACATACAGGGGAGGAATGAGGTTTAAAAGAATGCAGGGCTTAAATCAGCTATGTAATGTTTGACTGAAAATGACTGGGTAGATTATAAATGATGTATAATGTTTGCAACTGGGAGTGTGTTAGTATGGTTTGAGATATAAAATGCTTGCAACTAAGATTGTTTCGGTGTGGTTTGTTTTCATTTATATAAATGTATGATTGCTTATGTCGTAAGTGATGGTTTACTAAAGATGTTTCTTGTTTAAAAAAAGGGCAGGAATTGAAACATTTATGTAACATTGCTTAGGTTATACGATGCATAGCAATATATGTTAAGTATAATGTTTGTTAATTTTAACTTGTTAATACAGTTTGATTAGTTTTATATATATGTATATGTGCCCATGTCACAAGTGATGATGATTCAGTAAAAGTGCTAAAAAAATTACATCTTTAAACAATCATATTTCAATTAGGAGAAAACTTTTATTTATTTGTTTATCCATAAGTAAATAAATACAACAGCAGCTGCTAAAAGTCGGACTCAAACAAAGCCAATGAAAATTAATACGAAGAACAGTGAGACAACCACAGTCCGAAGCATACATGTTAATGAAAACAAAACCAAACTGTAACGTTATGAAGATAAGCACTTTCAGGTTAAAAACCCTTCATCAGATCTATAAACATAATATAAATCACTATTTAAATAAAAATTGACCAATTGACCAATCAATGACAAAAATCAGCCCATGCTCATTAGAAACAAATTAAAAAGTATATTCCATTATTCAGTTAGCACTTGTCAAATAAAGTATTATGAACCAATTGGAAGCAGTCTACATTCCTTGGTAGCAAATTAAAAGAATAACATTAGTGAAGCAGTATTGGTCAACTGAGATATTATTGGCCAATCGATATTTGAGGAGCCTATTACACCCCTCTGTAAGTAAATACAGGGGGCGACTTTCATTGAGAACATTTCAAAATCCAGTATACAGTATGTTCTTCATGAAACCATTATCCAATGTCAACTGCGAAATAATCTGCGCCCCTTTAGGGCAGGTTTAAGTGAAGTATTACCATTAAGTCCTGGTGGTTTGTCAGCTTGAAGGCTGGCTATCCAATTAATTTCTGCGATCTCTGTTCTATTCATAGTGTCATCTCCTCTGATATTTTCTGTTATGATTTGAAGAACAATAAAATTAAAAGCGTGTCCTTGATTGGTTAGTATGTGTTTTGCGAGGGCATTCTTCATATCTCCTAAACGAATATCTCTGGTATGCTATATTACATACAGAGGGGTGTGAGATGCTCTGCAAATGCTGATTGGCCAATGGTATCTCAGTTGACCAATACTACTTTACTAATGTTATTCTTTTAATTGGCTACCAAGGAGTATAGACTGCTTCTGATTGGTTCATAATACTTTATTTGACCAATGTTAACTGAATAATGGAATATACCTTTTGATTCATTTCTAACGAGTGTGGGCTGTTTTTTGTCATTGACTGGTCAATTTTTATTTAAATAGTCATTGCTATTATGTTTTTAATAGATCTGATGAAGGGTTTTTAACTTGAAAGTGCATACATTTATTATGTTACATTTTGTTTTTGTTTTTATTAAAGTGTATGCTTCGGACTGTGGTTGTCAGACTGTTCTTCATATTAATATTTATTTGTTTGCTTGTTTATTTTATTTATTTATTGTTTGCTTGCATGTTTGTTGTTTTCTTTGCTTATTAGCCAGATGGGTGCTCTGGTATAAGAACTTTTCAGACACTACTGGAACCCTATGGCAAATACATCAAAGGTACACAAATATAGCTGCTCTGGTGATGTAGAGAGATAAAGCCCTGACTACAGCCCAGCCGACATGAGTTCAGTTAGTAGCTTGGGAGACAGACAGAGCAGGAGGGAAGGGATGGGCGTTTTCATCCCAGGGACAGGGTAGTCTCACGCACAATCCCTGGTGGAGGCTGGGGATGACTGAAGAAGGGGGAGTGGTTCTAAGAGAGACCAGGGTGGGGACACTGACTGATCTGCTGTGGAGGTGAGATGATATGTCAGTATGTCCCACTGACACCTGCTCTCCAGATATAGCCAAATACACCATAGGGGAGGGGAGAAATAAGGTAGGACATAAACTGAAAAATCCTCTGGCAGATGGTGAGACAGACAGACCCCACCCTACCCCACCCCCAGGATGTCCTTAGGATCTTTGCTGGTCCCAGCCTACATGAAGAAAGTCCAAGGATGTTTGAAAATGCTGGTAGACCCAGCAGTAGGCATTGGGCTCTGGGGTAGGATGCCATAGGATGAAGCAAGAGGAACAAAAAAAAAAAAAACAGTACAGAAAAAAAAAGAGAACAGTACTAATTGCAATTGTTATTGCATATTACAGTTGATATGAGTGTATGCGACACACATGCATTAGATTGGATGACAGGTCACAAACCTACTGCATGCTACCCCATTTTGAGTGTGCATAGGGAGTAGGATTTAACATGGAAAGTCACCCCCATCAATAGTGTGATGCTGCCCTGGGAAGACTGAGTCTTCTCATCAGCCCCAAACATTCAGCAGACTTGGATGAGAAGAGGATCCCAGCCAGAAAGAGGAATCTCCTTGAATGCTTCATTATTCTTATATGATAGTAAGCATCCTGGAGATCTATGGAGCACATCCAATCAGCCTTCCTCAGAAGAGGTAAAATGTACTGAATTTTATATCCAGAATTTTGTCTATTTCAAAAATTGGTTTAAATGACTCAGATCCAAAATGGGTCTGAGGTCCCCTGTTTCCTTAGGTACCAAAAGAACCTTGAGTAAACTCTGGACTCTAACTGGTCTTTGGATGCCTCTTTTTCTTAGCAGCTTGGAAACTTCTGCTGCTGCAAGTTCCCACTGACTGGGTGGAACATCAGGAACTTTCTTTTTTTTTATTGGAGAAAGGGAAAAGGAAATTGAATTGCCTCTGGAAATTATGTTTAGCACCCACTAATCTGTTGTTATATTTTGCTAGGCTTATGGGTGCATGGATAATCAACCCCCGACTGACTCCAGAGTGCAGCAGTTGGGTAATCCTTCAGGGGCACTGATAGGTCTTCTTGGTGAAGACAGTGTAGAAGCCCTGATTGTGTGTTCCACCTCTGCCTCTAGGGTGACATCCATTGTTATTACCCTCCTCTTTTTCCAAGAGCAGGTCTAGCTTCACGGCTGTCATGAAAAGAACTCTGTGACTTATGAAACCACATTTTCTTTCCAGCTCTTTGATTTCTAGAAAAGATTCTCTGAGGGGTAGGGAAATGGATTCCCACTGCAGACAGAGTTTTACCATCTTGCTCACTCCTTCTTAGTATGTCTTTCACCTTTGGTCCAAACAGCATGGAGCCATCAAAGTATTGATGAGAGATGCCTTAAAGCTTTCTACAAAATTACAGAGATGCATCATGGCAAGGCCATGGTGATGCCAGTGCCTGCTGCTCTATCCATGCCGTCAGCTGCACTGGTAAGCAGTCACATGGCTACAGTGGAAGTAGAATGAAGGGTAGAAAGCTGAGAGTCCACTGTATTCTGAACATTCTCAGGCAGGTTACTTGAGACAGACTTGGAGAGCTCTTTAGTCAGGTCTCTCTGCAATCTAGTAATATGGGCCAAATAATTCAGTGATCAAAGTGTGAAAGTCATTGAAGCAAATGTCCATTTCCCAAAATGGTCTGTAACCCTAGACTCCCTGTTAAGGGGGATGAACTGAGGAGCTTTCCAATGTCAGTTCCTTTTTAGCATCTGCCGCTACCACCATCAGATCTACCGATGGACCTTTGCACCAATGTTTTCTTTCCTTTGGTGCTGCCAATATCCTGTCAGTATTTTAGGGATCAGTTCCACTACATCAGGGTTCTTCTATGCTCGTTGGGACATGAGATAAATGAGGGAGTCAATGGGTGGTACCACCCAGGATAATGTTGAGCTGGAACTAAAGATTTGCAGGAACATATAGATTCATCTGATGAAGGATTGTCACATCTCTGTCTCTATTTCAGCAATTCAAGGATTTCACCAAAGGTGACAACTACTAAATGAGGATCTGGGGGAGCCTTTGCCTTCATCCAAGCTGTATCTTTAGTCAAAGACTGTGGAGAAAAGTTTATGTGCTTCCTCTTGCACATCTATTTCTTATGATTGGAGGGTAGCCTAATGGTTAAGGTGTTTGCCTTACAAACATAAGGTGCAGAGTTTGATTCTCACACGGGATAATGGGCTAGGCTTAAAATGGCTCGCAAGGGCAGTTAGCCTAATACTAATCTATGAACCTATGAACTGCTTTGGATGGATATCAGAAGGTTCCAAATCAGACAGAAGGCTAATGTAGAATGCAGTTTGCGAAGTCTGTGGTACCAACTGTCCCTTTTTGACATGGTGATGGGAAGTAGAAGCATAGTCCTGCTAGGGTACAGATGGAACTGAGTTGTATGGAAGCACCTTTTCCCTTGGTGCCAAAAGGACCTTTTCAAATACCTTAAAGGCCAAAATTACTATCGGCTATGTAGGCTTCCTCCTATCCTCAGACAAAATGGATACCTCAGAGCTAATGGGTCTTGACCCTGAAGCTGATCACAGCATCGAGTTATGGAGTGTTGAGGCCCCAAGGTGATGGGATGGTTCCAACAACTTCGGAGTTATCCCATCCCCCAGAACCCCAGCACTGAAGCTTCAGCTCCAAGTTTTTTCTGGATCTGAACAAATCAGAGTCGAAGAGGAAGGGATGCTGTCAGCTCTGACAAAGGTACCCCAAGACAGGTAGAACCCAAGACAGTCAATTCCAAAGAGGGTACTGGGATCAGAGAAGTAAGAGTAGGGGTAGCTGAACTAATACTTGGTACTTCCCTAAGGGACAGTACTGAGGGAATCTCAAGCTGGATCTGTATTCTAATGAACTTCCTCACCATCCTGTAAATGTCTTGTTCAGTCAGGCTTCTGGATGACTGGCCAAAGGAAGCCACTGAAGGTGGTCTTGAATACCTCTACACCTGGAGTATGTGAGAGTGCAACATGGGACTCACCAGATCTGGAGGGAAATGGACCACGCTGGTGAGGGACAGACTCAAGAGACTGTCAGCTCCAACCACTGAGAATTTTTTGGATCTGTCCCAGAAAGTGACACTGGATCCACGGAACATTTCCTCAAGTTTTCAGCATCTGTTTAATCCTTTTCCTTTTCATTTATATTCTCCTTCTCTTTCTTTTTTTTCTCTTTGTCTTTCTCTTTTTCATTCCCTTTCTGCTTGTCCTTTGGCCTCTTATCATGTTTGTTGGCTGAAGAAGAGGCAGCAGGGAAGGTAGAATATAGGACTGCACGGCCTGTTTGTGGAGGGAGAAGTTCCTTAACTATGAACTTCTCCCTCCTAGTTTGGAGTGCCCTAGAACTGAAGAAGGCATAAGCTTGAAACTGTGCATCTAAGTGGGCAGAGCCCAAATGATATATGTACAAAGTATGTGGATCCTGATGGAGGGAGTTTGTGTCCAAAGTCAGAACAATTTTTAAACCCCTGGCTGTTTGACATCTTTTCCCCAGAGACTATAACAACTATCCAAAAGTTGTGAACAACAAACAGTCAACTGAATATATTGCTAAGAGAAGAAGTAGAAACACACACTATATTTATATCTGCAATGCACTATACTAATATCAATAATAAGAAAACAACACAATAATGTAACAATTTCTATGACAAACATTATAACTACTACCTAACAACCTAACAAGTTTAACTGTGTTAGAAAATACTAGTAAAAAGCCTTAATAACTAGAGAGGTAAATCTCTCGAGAGTAGCAGGAGTAGAAAGAAAAAGGAAATATTGCGCAAAGGATACTACTTATTGGAGATCCCTCATAGACACAACCAAAGTCTTCAGGTGGCAAGTGAGATCTGAGGTACTAAGACAGAACTGAGGGAATTATGGGTATGGGAGGAGTCAGAGTCCTGGAACTGAGAAGTTTCAGAGTTGGTGC
This sequence comes from Protopterus annectens, assembly GCF_019279795.1. Taxonomy (NCBI): domain Eukaryota; kingdom Metazoa; phylum Chordata; order Ceratodontiformes; family Protopteridae; genus Protopterus; species Protopterus annectens. Next base: position 255,907,010 of record NC_056727.1, on the reverse strand, counting down.
TGAGGTCGGATCCAGTTGGACATGGTTATCAAAGCAGGTTATTTTATTTTGCTGCTCAGTGTTTAAACTTTCATAAAATGGATTTGATATTTCCAGCCTATCTCTTTAACTCTTTTTATCACTGGTACCATAACTTTCCTTTTTAAGAAAAGAGCATTGCTATAGTCAGGTACTACATGCATTGAATAACTAGCGATCTAAAATAATTGTCCTAACTTTCTGATCTTTCTGAGAGTAAATTATTTGTGATTGTAGTCCAGAAATTGGACAATTACTGTATGTGCCTTGAAAACACCCCATAGAGTTTTTTGAGCTTACCCTGTGTACCACCTCTGGTATGGGATGGGATGACTAACTGTATGGCTTCCTTCAGCTCTGACCACATTTCACCAAGAAATGCAGGTTATTGACATTTGATTATTGGCAAAGTCCAACTGGGTAGGAGCCCATTTTCAGCAAAGGTCCGAGAAGAAAAGCTCCAAAGTATTACAAAATATTTTAAGAACAATAATTTTACAGTCTTTAAAAATAATGCAAAAATAAATGCAGTTTAAATAATTATATAAAACATAATATGAAAATATTGCTTAAGAATTGATATAAGTTATATGATAATGATTTATTAGTTAGAATTTTAGCCAGTTTATAGAGAAATTAAAGGTAAGTTAACATAATAGAAACGGGAATTGCAGTATGAAGTGAGAGAAAAGTAGGCTTAAGGTATATTTAGAGAGAAAGCCATGGAAGTGAAATTGATAGATGCAAGGAAGTGAGTGAAGAAGGGAGAGTAAGGAAACATTTAGGGATCTAGTTTATCCTGGTGTTGAGCAACAACTGTGCTAGCTTTGGCTAGGAAGTCTGTCAGAATGGTTTTGAAGGATGGGAGGTGGGGTATTGACTTGATGGATACAAGTAAGTAGTTCCAGACCTTAGCAACATAATACAAGGATAGACAATGCCCAGCAGATTTGATAGGTTGACAGTTTTTGATCATTTAGCGCTTTCAACTGGGGAATCCAGTCTTCATCAGGTTCTGATGACTGATGGATTCCCCAAGTGCTTATAATATTTTTTAAATAAAAAGATCATCCCGTCATCCGATCATTATCTATCTATGGATCTACAAGTTTTTGATCACTGGATCATAATGACCAACTAGGAACATAGTTGTGCAGAATGTTATTTAGTGCTGGACAAGCAGATGGATTCTGGATAATTTTATAGGTGGTAAGTAGCTGTGTATATATTAGTTGATAGGGTAGTTCTAACCAATTTAGACTTTTAGTGCTGTAGCGTTGTTGCTTCACAGTAAGATGCTGTCCGGTTCGATTCTCAGCTAGAGCGTCTTCTGCGTGGAGACATGCGTGAATGGGCGTATCTTCGTTGAAGGTTGTGCGTCAGGCCTGGCAAGCCAGTACGTAAAAATCAACTGCCAATCATTAGCGGACCGGAGTTCCGCTGTGGCGACCCCCTAACCGGGAAAAGCTGAAAGACACAAACAAACAAAGTGCTATACAGTGATGGGCTCTGAAAGGGGCATTTGATGCAAATTTAGCAACTTTGTTAAAGCATTGTTCAAGTTTTGATTTTTGTGATGCTTGAAGGTTAGTAAGGACGGGAGCACCATTAAGAAGTGTGGGGAGGATATAAGTAGTGGCAAGTGCACAGTGACGGCTGGTGACTTCAAATCAAAGGGGGGGCTGCAGGAGACAACTGAATGGGTGGGGCCAATGGGAAGGGGTGTGGCCAACTAGAAAGGGGAGGGGCTATGCTCAAAACCACAAAAACTGGAACTTTAACTACACTGCCCTGGGTGCCAAACCGTCATTATGAGAGTCCAATCAAGACAAAATGAAGTGTAGAAGAAAAAAATATTTCAATGCATTGGCTGCATGACAGCTTACTTAATATCTAGATGGAAACAAAAAGGTTGTGAGGCATGAAAAAATAAATTACTTTTTAAAAACATCACTGGAATGCCAGTCAAAATCAAGTATAAGAAAAACAAGCAGCACTCAACTCAAACCACTTCTCCTTTCACTGCAATTCTAATTATAATTTATATTTAGCTTTATTAAAGTACCAAGTAACATGCTGAAAGTGACAATCTCTGTGATACCCCCACTTGTAAAAATGTTTCTTATCGAAAAAAGTACTGCTGCCTGACATCTACCTACTTGTTTCAAGGGGAAAACATGATCAAAGTAAAAAATGAAACGCAAACAAGAAACAAGTTCAAGATACATTGCTTAAAGGATTACTGTACAGGTAATGGACCACACATGATAGATTGGCACTCTGTTTGGTTTACAGGTAAACCTTACAAAGATGACTGCAAGTCTGCAACAAATGTAATGAGCTTCTTAAAATAATGTAATCTTGTCCTTTATTACAAATGCTGTCATATGCATTTCAATACCCAAGGCGTATACATTATCTAGTTATGTAAGTATTCTCTGCATGGCAACAACAGAAAGGATTTCAGTGTTGGCAATTCTTTAACCGTATGCTTATTAAAGCTTACTTGCATCTTACAATCTCAGACAAGCTTACCTGATGGTCATTAAAGCATTGCTACTTAAACACAGAGCAACAGGCACTTTCTGAGTAATAATAAGCATAAATCAACAGTATAAAAATATGACAGAAACCAGAACATTCTGCAAAATCAAGGACAGATGAAAAGTCACTGTAGTGCTTGTGTCTACCTTGGATGGGGGGATACTCTGCACATTTACACTGCATAACTGCTCCTTGCCTTGCTTGGACATATCCAGAGTCACTACATGGGGGAATGGGGTGCAACAAGTATGTCACAATTTGAAACATCTCTGGCTGACTGTGATGGCCCTGACACATATGTCATACCTCTCAACCTCAGAGCAAGAAATCTGGACAAAGCCATACATAGAAGTGGGACAAAGGCCCAAAAATAAGGACAATTTTTAAATATTGCTCTTATAAACTTAGAAAGATAATAGAATAGCAGGTCTTGCATTAGTATGAATTTTCTGAAGGGTATGAAATCTGAAACTCAAATGTCTGTCATTATTTTCTAACTTCAGTCTTTAATGATTTGCTACTAATTTGCCAGAAAAACAAAATGTTATGAAAAATGGACCAAAAATGTGATGCAAAAATATAAAATAGCCACACAATACAGCTGGGAACCTGTCAAAGAAGGGACACTTTTAATATTAGCATTGCTAACTTGAGCAGCTTACAAAATAAAAGAATCTACATGCATTTCTGAAATAAAAGTAATCTATAACTCTGATTATTACAGTTATTTCTTAATTGTAAACCCTCCACATTTTCTTCCAAAATTGCCATTTTGCGGCGGGATTATTAGGAGAAGAGCAACATTTTGAGCCAAAATTGGGGACAGTTGAGTGGTTTGGATATGCCTAATTCTATAAAGAAATTTCTTTGCATGTACCTCTCAACCTGTTCATGCAGGAAATCTGGACAAGGCCAAATATACTGGGGGAACATATAAACAGTACTAAAAATTGGTGTATAAACTGAGACAGTTGATAGAATAACAGGTCTTGCTTTAGCATGCATTTTCTAAAGGTTATGAAGTCTGAAACTCAGTGTCTGTCATTATTTAGTGACTTAATTTGTAAATTATTTGCCAGAAAACCACACATTTTATGAGGAACAAACCAAAAATAAGAAGCAAAAATCTATTAATTCTGTGAAAATCTGGACACTTGAGAGGTATAGTTCAGCCGGGGCTGTCTTTGAGTTTGCTGCCCTTCCCCCTCACAAAATCATGGTCAAATGGAGCCTCCCCCCTGCAGCCATTCCAATGAACCATTACTTGGCTATTTCACTCCATTTACCATAAACACTAATGTGCATACTGCTTTACTTCTACGACGATTTGGACTTCATTTGAAAGTTTTATTTTGAATTTTACAGCACAGACACTAAAACATCTGCTAAACAAAGCAATGCAATCTCACAATGAAAATAGACTTATTAGCATTAAACCTTCTCTGCCCTTGAAACTCACATTCATTGAAACAGCATTGAAACCTACATTCAAAGAAAATACATTTTGCCAGTGGCTTTAAAGATTAACTTTGGGCTGTTTTCAAATCATAGCCCCCTTGCACACAAAACATACACGTACTCTTTGATACACCTTCCTGACTGTATTAAATTATATTCCTTGTACAATATAGTACAGTTGTTAGAGGGCATTTTAAATTTGTTGTTTTGAACATTTTTCCAGTAAACAATGAAACAAAATGCATGCACCAGTAATGACAAAACTGCCCAATTCGGAACATTTCTATTATAAAAGTCTACACAAACTCCTACACTCCACCAGTATCAATAAATATGCACAATCTCTGAAGAAGTAAAAGTCATCTAAATAATTCAACAAAGAAATCTGTAACTAATGAAGAGGTTGCTGCTAGCAAACAACTTTATATTTCATTGTTTCATCTACAAATAAAGTACCTGTTGCCCTTGAGGAATAAATTGCCTATGTTGCATTAAAAAATGATAAGCTAGTAATATTGCAATAGGGAATGGATGGCAAACTGATAACAGATTCATAGTTACTAGGTATCTTCACCAAAAAGGACTGCAGCATCCACCTCCTTTATAATACAGTACAGTATCAGCAATGCATCTACTTACTGTGGGAGTAGAACTCACAGCCTTCTGCATCAAAAGCAAGTACACTAAATGGTTATGCTATTAACAATGCAAGCAGACTTGGCATAAGCAGCACTACGCTTTTGTTCCCTTGCAGCTCTCAGCTTCTTGTAAAATCTACTTGACACTCAGCTGTATCTCTGAACTTTGCAGCACAAGAAATCTGGAAAAAGCCAAAATTTGGGGGGGTGGGGGGCAAAAGACCAAAAAACAGTGACACATTTTAAATATTGCTTATATAATGTTGGAAAGTTGCTAGAATAAAATGCTGTGTTAATACCATACATTTCACTGCCAAGTATTGAACCCAGGACCCTGTGCAAAATAGTCAGAGCAACATACCACTATGCCAAATCATCTGTTTTATGAAAGAGAAGAAGACTGAAACTTAAATGGCTACCATTTAGTGAATTCAGTTCTCACCATAGCTGTTAATATCTTGGCACAAAATACCTGAACAAAGCCAATAATGGGGGACTACAGCCCCCAAACATATTCAGTGAATTCAGTTCTCACCATAGCTCTCAACCTTGGCATAAAAAATCTGGACGAAGCCAATAATGTGGGAATACAGCCCCAAAAATAGGGACAAATTTCAAATAGCCATCTTGTAAACTTAGAAAAGGTTTTGTGTTACTATTTACTTTCTGAAGAATATGAAGTCTGAAATTCAAATGCTTGTCATTTTTATTTATTTAACATTTGTTAACCAGGAAAGTCTGACTTGGAACAAAAGCCAATTTTTAGCAGAGGCAGAAACACTCCAGACACATGTCTTTGTAATATGGGAGGACACCAGAGTAAACCCACACAAACACAGGGAGGACATACAGACTCCACACAGAAGGCATCCCAGCCAAGAATCAAAACAGACAACCTGTAGCTGTGAGGCAACAAAGGTTCTACTGCACCATTGCACTACTGACTGTGTTAAAAAACAAAAATACAGAAACCACAGATTTTATGAGGAACAGAACAAATATGAGGCATACATCTGCAATTTTTTTATAGATGGTGGTGGGTAGGGAATTCAGGCTCTTACCACTTGGCCCAAGGTACAGGGTTCAAGCTTCATTCTCTACCCACCACCATGTAGCACCTGGGGCATTGTACACACACATAGATATATAATGTGATCTACCCTTACAATTGCAGTTACACAACATCAGACATGTTTTGATTGTGGACAGCAGTTGCACTTAGAGAAAATATATTTTTTTGGAGGGCAAGCTCCCTCTTGCACCTCACACCATGGTGGCTGTGTCCGTACACCCACTCTGCTTACATATCTCTAAGACAGCTTCATCTTTGGAAAAGGAGAAAACTCAGGATACTGAATTATTGCTATTTAGGTGCAAAACAAGTTTAGCACACATATATGACAGCTTGAATGAATCTATATGCATGCGCGCGCGTGTGTGTGTGTGTGTGTGTGTGTGTGTGTGTGTGTGTGTGTGTATGTGTTTGTATGGGTGCAAGATGAATAATCAAAATGTAACTTGTCTGAAATCCATTTTAGTGAACAAAACTGTTAAAAAAATGGACTAATTGAAAAAAAATATTTTTTGCAGGGTCAAGCTGCCATGCATTTGCCTCACCCACCCCTCAGCTACTAACTTAAATATATCAACTCTGAGATCACACACTACAGGAGAAAAGAAAACAAAAACGTTTCTCTAGTATTCAGTGATCTCTACAAAACAATGTTCTTCCATTAATCTTTTTGGAAAGCATTATCTTTGACAGTTTATTTCAAACATAATGCATTCAGCATTGTTGTACTTCAACCATTAGAGTTTTCGCATCCATATATCAAGTTACTTCTGATTTCATTTTTGCTAGTGAAGTACCAGCAAGTGTTATCAGTGTCAAATTCCACTCAAAGAGAAGACAAAGCTAATTGATATGTTTTTCATTCAGGGTAGTTCTTTCTGACTGCCAGAAATACTGATATCCACAATACCTTGCATGAAGGTGAATGACTTTTTTTAATGCTGAAACTTTCGAATATACCAAAAGTTTCAGCATTAAAAGTAGGAGGGAGTGTGTGTGCGTGTATGGTTTGCGGGTTAGGATTAACGTAAATGGTATGTGAGGGGATAGATTTAATGTTTTGTGTATGTGTTTATGTGAAATGTGTGTGAGGATTTTGTGTAGTGGTATTTGATAGGAAAAGGGTTGCTGATAAGTTAATGTTTAGAGTTGGGGCTGGGGTAATAGCAGGGTTAGGGTTGGCACAGATGAGTAAAGTGGCATAGGGGGCCAAGCCCCCTATCCATCCATATTCATGTGTGCTAACTCCAACCCTGCTGTTTTAACCTTACACATTAACCTTTTTTTTTTCAGTTTACCAATAACAAACAAAGCCTTTAACAGCAAATAAATCCCAAACACCAACAGTGTTAAAAAAACAATTGTAACCAAAAAATAATAATGTACATTTAAACAGGGAATCCCCTATGAAATTAAATGCTTTCTTCCCGTTCCACAGAGGACTTCATCAGAAAATGTTATACATCCACAGACCACAATCAACACTTAAATAACATTACCTATAAATCAACAAATATCAATACAATAAAAATAATTACGACTCACACTCACACTCACCCTACCTGAGCCAAAGCTTTCCATGCCATTGTATAAAGTCCCTGCACCTCACTTTCCACGCCGAGTTGTACAGCAAAGTCCCAGTCCCTGCAGCTCATGCTGACATCCCTCCCACGAGACGATGAGAGCACCAGTAATCCTTCCTGCCTGCGGGTGTTGCAGTCTGATCCCCTTCCAGTCTATGCAGTTGTAACTGCATAGACTGCTGGGAAAATTCAGAGTTGAATGTTGTCTTTATACTCCGGACTGCTGGTGGAGACAGTCTGGATTCTATGCGCATGCTCCAGACTGGTTCACCAGCAGTCCGAATGCCACGAGTGTGCATGCGCGATGTTCTGGGACCCGCGTTTTTCTTATTTTATTTTCATTTTTGTTTTATTTTTTATTTTATTTTTGTTTTTGTTTTATTTACTTTTGGGCTGGGCTGCACAGCTGGGAGGGCTGCAGTCCTGCAGTCCAATAGCACGAGCCGCCCCTGCAGGTGCAGCTTTAGTTGCATCAGTGAGAAAGTTTTTGGCTCTATAAAGCATCCCTAATTTTTGATGTTTTTCTTGTGCAATTTTGTATATGCAGGTTGACTTTAAGATTATCATCCACTATCATCCCTAATAATTTGCAAAGAGAAGTGACTTCAATAGTTGTAATATCAAAGAAAGAGGGTTTTATTTATTTATTTATTTATTTATTTTTTATTGGAGAAGGATTTGGGGAAAAAAGTGGTAGTTTAACTACTGATGACTTTGATTCTCCAAATCATTTATTTTAAGATGTACTGCGCAGATTTTTTGATGGAGGTTGAGAATCTGTCTGCACAAAATTCTCCTTCTCCTGTTGGGTGATTACCTCCATAACCTCTTGCTGCACTTTTTCATGCTTTACATTCACCTCATTCAGCCACACAGTGTCCTGTAGTACAGCTGGTATCAAGTTAGCTAAGTTTGCAGTTGAATCTGCCACTATAACTGCTTCCCATTGTACTTTGTACAGGGCCTATCTTACCCAAAGTGTTGCCAAGTACTTAACTGCCAGTGTAAGTATTTAAAATTATTAAGATCAAGAATTTGGATGTTGCACTGCTGCAGCAGTTGCATTGTCGCTTCACAGCAAGAGGTTCTCCGGTTTGATTCTCGGCTGGGGTGCCTTCTTTGCAGAGTCTGCATGTCCTGCCTGTGCCTGTGTGGGTTTCCTCCCATGTAAAAAGACATGTATCTGGACTGTTTCTCTGGGCCTCCGCTGAAAATTGGCTTTGTTCCAAGTCAGAATGTCCCAGTAAACAAATGTTAAATAAATTGTAACATTCATAGTGAATGAGTTTGAAGCACTGGCATTTTCCTCAGTGCAACATGTAAATATATATTGGGCCCAATGCTAGTGAAACTTACATGTATTTTTCTCTCTCTGTTGGATGAAGCTATTTAATCACATATGTTGTCTGCTTGCACTCCCAGTGCTTCTCAGGAAAATAAGATACATTCTATGAAATACCCATCCCCTTACTTCAAGACTACATGTAAACTTGAAAGCAAGGAACTTAAGATCCCTCTTAGAAAATGAACAGAAGACTATGAACATAAAGTCAGTACAGATTCACAAAACTAGAAATCTTTCTTCAGTTATGTCAAGAAATTAACTAATAATGTTCAACAATGTTCATTCATAATAATATCACACATTCCAGCCCCAAGAATGTATTATCAGACAAGTTTTGTACTAACTTTTCCCCATCTACCCACATTGCTGCACCCACTATCAGTTTCTCCTGAAATCACCTAGAACAAGTGTTAGAATCCCTGTCAAACTCTAAAAATATACCCAGATAACATTCCAGACTGCATTCTCATCAGTGCCAAGTGTGCACTGTCCCAGCTTCTACTAAAACTGTTCAGTCACAGCCTGTCTACAAGGCTTGTGCCTAATGCCTAGAGAACAGCCACTATGACTCCCCTACACAAGGGTGGACCTTCAATAGACCCAGGCAATTATAGGCCATCAGCCTCACTAGCCTTATATCCAAAGCCATAGAACGTGTCATAGCAGAAATCTTTTATTCAGAAGTACAGAACCCACTCAGTTTGGCTTTGTGAAGGCAAAGCCCTGTCTTCTGAACCTAATAAACTTATTTGAAAAGGTTACAGAGGCTGTTGATAGATTTCACCATTTGCATGATAACTATCTTGACTTGGCCAAGGCTTTTGACACTATCTCCCCTGCTGATATTATTAAAATCCTTAGTGCAAACCCCTACATTGCCTACTGGATAGCAAACTGGCTTTTCAACAGATCCCATGTAATGAAAGTTGATGGCACTCTCTCTGAATGTAAAATTGTAACTAGTTGGGTACAGCAGAGATCAGTATTGAGCACTCTCATGTTTGGCATTTATTTTGCAGACATTTAAGCTAATATCCTTGAGGAATGGTTGACCAGGTTTGCTGATGACTGCAAGATGGGCACTGTTATCATTTCACCCACAGATACTAAACTACCCCAACATGGGCTGGAATATACATATATCCAGTTTAATAAAAATAATATCAAGTTAAATGTAAAAAAGTGTGGCATAGTAGCATTCAACAAAAAAGCTGCTACCACCTCATATGTTATAAGTTGTATTCCCTGGGACACCCCACCTCTGGGCCAGTAATCAAACAGCCTCAATCCTCACCACTGGCACCTGTGGGTAACCTTCACTGGGTGGATAACAGGACACACACAGTATCTCCAGATGCCGCTCGCTGCATCAAGCACAATCAAGCACAATGTCCCTTAAGAGCACACAGGGAACACAATAAGTCTGGGGCTGGTTCCTCTCTCTTTCTGCAGATACCTAATAAGACTCCCCACTGGCACAGCTATAGAGTTGAGTCTCCTTGTGGAATTCACACTCACCCTTCCACTCATTGTGAATCAAATCTAGACGTCCCCCTCACTCGATGCCAATACAGCAAGTCAAAGGGTGAAAACCTGTGGATTCCTGAGGTACCTCTTTGCATGCAAATAGTGGATGGGGCAAATATTTGTACCACTCTCTCTTAAACTGGTCTGCAAATGCCCATAGCATGGTCTTTAGTGTAGTGTTTAACCTCTCCACAAGACCATTAGTCTGGGGATGGTAGGGGGTGGTTTTTAGGTGCTTCACCCCACACAGACAAGCCAGCGGGTCTGACATGAAATTGGTACCTCTGTCAGTCAGTATTTCTCTTGGGAAACCTACCCTGTTGAAAATATCTAGCAAAGCATTTGCCACCTTGTCTGCCTTGATGGAGGACAGAGCCACTGCTTCAGGGTATCTGGTAGCATAATCTACTACAAGTAGGATATACTTCTTCCCTGTGGAACTTGGGGTACTCAGTGTCCCCACAATATCCATAGCTACCCTCTGAAATAGCTTCTCAATCACAGGTAAAAGGCACCAAAAAAGCTTTGACCTTGTCTCTGCCTTGCCTACTTTATGGCACTGCTCACAGGTCCCATAGTACCCTGTTACATCCCTTGCAATCCCAAGCCAATAAAAGTTTTGCATAATATGCCTCTTGGTACACTTTATGCCCATATGACCTGCAAAGGGAATGTCATGGGCTATGGCTAGAAGTGCCATATGGTAGGCTCTGGGCACTACCAACTGCTGTATTCTTTCACCCTCTAGCCCTCCCTCAGGGGTCAATTCTCTGTACAGTAACCCTTTGTTCCAGTATATGGAATCCCCATTTCCTTGAGAATCAGGTGCCTCCCTAGCTAACTCCCTCAAGCCTTGTAATATAGGGCCTGAGAGCTGATCCTGTCTCTTTGTAACCCTTTCCAGATCCCCTTCCACAGGAAGTCTGGTATCCTCTGACAGCGGAGCCTCACTGTCAGACTGGGTGCTACAACTCATCTCTGCCCTTGCAGCAAGTCTGTTCAAGAGAACATCAGTACCCACCAGCAGCTGTAGCTCACCTTCAGTCTCACCTCACCAGTCCCGGCTTCAAGTGTGTGGTCTGTCTGGGTCTCCACCAGGCTACCAGACCCATATGCCTGTCTTGAAGCCTGACTGCGTATCACTGCATGCACACAAGGTACTGAATTATCAAAATCATTCCATATCAGGACATTGCAAGGATATCCTCGTATGCACTTACTTGATTGCTTCCTTTTCCACCCTCCCAGTCAAGGTGAACCCTAGCCAAAGGTACTTGGAATGGGGTCTCTCCTAAAGCTCTTACTGGAGTAGACTGCCCAAGCAAGTAGTGCTCCTGTTTAACCATTGTAGGCTTCACAATGGTTAGTTCAGAGGCTGTGTTTTTCTTAGCAGTGGCCTGTTTTCCATCTACTAAGATAGGATATAACTTCTTGTGGTAGTTTGCTATCTTTGTTGTCTCTAGACAACTTACTGATTGCATTCTGTTATTCCCACTTGCTGGCTTCCCCACCTTTTGTTCGCCACCTTGCCTCTGTGGACATCTATATGATACATGGCCCCACTGGTTACATTTAAAACATTTAACCCCTGATCCTGGCTGTGTACCTGAACTAGTGGCTTCCCCTGTTGCTGGTGGACTCGGTTGGGATGGCTTAGGCTTCCCACCATGGGTTTCCTGATAACCATGTGCAGCACTGGGTATCCCTTTCTTGTTCAGTGATGCCCTGCTTGCTAAGTACAGATCCCCCTTTTTTCCCCAGCTCATCTGTAGAGTTGCATTCTCTGTTTGCCAACCAAATTATCATGTCCTCATGCAAAGTGCTAAGGGCTTGTTCCCTTACCAAAAGGTCTGCCAGCCCTTTGAAAGTGGTGACCTGAGACCCACTCAACCACCTATGAAAATAAGTGCTTAACTCAGCAATATAATCACACACACTTTCATCTACCTTGAGTCTATGCTCACAAAATGTTTTCTATAAGCTTCAGGTGTTAACTTAAAACACTCTAATAAGCATTTTTTTACTTTGTTATAGTCTAAACAATCAATATCAGACAATTTAGAAACAGCAGTTACAGCTCCTGCATGCAGTAAGGGGGTGAGGAACTACACCCAGAGCCCTTGGTCAGCATTATACTGTTTGCATACTCTTTCAAATATATGAATCAGTCTGTCAAAATTATCACCTTCTTGGTACCGAGGAAGACATTTAATGACTTATATTACTTCTGGGGTATAGTTACTCCCTTCCCCATTACCTCCGTGACCCTGGCGAAGAGTGAACATTTATTTTTCATGTTGCCTCTGCCTCTCATTTTCTTTGGCTTCCAGATGTCTCAGTCTCTCTGCTGATTCTAATTTCATTGTTTTCACCTTTTCTTTAGCCTTCAAATGCTACAGTCTCTCTGATCTCTCTGCTGATTCTAGTTCCAGACGTTTGGCCTCCAGTTCAAGTCTCTAACTCTAAATGGATTTTTAAGTCCTCTGAAGAAAAGTTGAACTGTCCATTTTCTGAGAGCTGTACATCCCCAACACCAGTCTGGGTGTCTTTGTGGTTACTGGTCTGTGATGCAGCTGTGATTAAGGCTGCAATCATTTCCCCTTTAGTCAGGTTGGTATGCACCAGTCCTCTGGCTTGGCACATCTCATCCAAATGACCCCTTGTCAGCTTGCCATAATCCTCCACTGGCATCCTTGCCTACTTTCCCTGACTAACTAAGCTAACAAAAAATAAATAAAACTATGGTGATATGAAACTCTGAATGTCTACCATGTGGCTGGTTGAGAGTACAAACACCTTCTTTTACTGCTTACAGGCTACAGGAGTTCAGTATCCACACTACTGTTCACCATTATGTGATGTGGTGATCCTACCACTGCCATGAATATGTGACACCCCTCGTCTGGGTCAGTAAACAAGGAGCCTCAATCCTTACCACTGGCACCTGTGGGGAACGTTCTCTGGGAAGATAACAAGTACACACAGTATCTACAGATGCAGCTCTTTGCCTCAAGCACAACAAGCACAATTTCCCTTAAGAGCACACAGGGAACACAGTCAGTCTGGGGGCTGGTTCCTCTCTCTTTTTCCAGATCCCTAATAAGACTCCCCACTGGCACAGCTATAGAGGTGAGTCCTTAGCCAGGGTTCCAGTGGTTCTTGCCCCTGCCCAAGTAGCTGACACACATACTCTTTGAGATTTGATTTGCACACACACACACACACACACACACACACACACACACACACACACACACACACACACACACACACACACACACACACACACACACACACACACACACACACACACACACACACCTAGGAAAGGTTGGCAGAGGTTTACTAGCTATGCCCCCTTTTGCCTTATACTCACTGCCACCAGAACCCCTCACCAGCTACTTTAAGGCCCTTAACAAAGGGTGTCCAGTTTTACTGTGTATTAATACTATTAAGTGCTCATAAAGGGTGGCAAGAAAATTTCATTTTATGGTCCTTATGATTGCTTGTCTAGTATTGTTCCTGTATTTCTATGTTCTTATACAGTTAGTCTAAAACTCTTCATATCAAAGATCACATCAGAACTGTGGACAAGAAGCTAAAATCTACTATCAGAGCTAGCGGGGACAAATTACAAACTTAGATTATCCTCTGAAGCAAAGGATAATCATGAGTCCTTCTTTGGGTATATTAGTAAAGTAAGAAACAACATCTAACAATGTTCAGATCTAATCCATAATGGCACCGCCTACTCTAATGCAGCTGACCCAGCAAATGTAGTAAACAAGTTTAGTGTAAACCTTACCCAGAGACAATTATCCTTTTTCTGCCAATTCCCATATCTCTTTACACCCCCTAAAATATTAAAGGGGAATATGCTGAAGGGACTAAGACCAAAAATTCTACTTCACTAGGTCTGGAAAACATACCTTTAGCCTTATAAACAGCACAAAACACACATTTGTTGAACTCTTCATCCTTTTTATATAAGCCTACACACAGGGTATATCCCTGAAATATGGTAAACTGCAGTGATAATGCTCTTAGTTAAAGGTGGCCCTACCACAGACCATTAGCCTGACTAATATTTTTTACATAGCTGTGGAGCACATCATAATTGACCTCATTAACTATGATATCAAAGAGCATGTGGTTTATTTTTCTTATTTTTGGTCTCAGTTACCATATATTGGTTTCCTTGTATCTGCTGCTCTGTTTGGGTTATGATATCAAAGACCTTATTAGGCCAGTATGGCTTTGTCAAAGGATATCCTGCTTACTTAATTTAGACACTTTTTTGAAAATGTCACTCTGTCTCTAAACAGTAGCTATCCAGTCCACAGAGCATATCTGGATTAGGAGAAACCATTGGAGACTATTCCTAGTGCTGGCATCATTGATAAAGTAAGTGCCTTAAGTGTTGATCCTTAAATGTTGAGGTGGAAAGCAAACTGGTTAAAAGACAGAACTCAGATTGCCAGGGGTACCTTTTCTGTAAGTATGAAATTAACTTGTGGTGTTCCCCTGGAATAAGTACTGGAAGGACCCTTCCTTTTTGTCCACTACTTTTTCAGCATCCAAACTGGAAATCAAAACCTTTGGTTAAATAAACTCACAGATGACTACAAACTTGGTGTTACTGTCAAAACCCCTTCTGCTACAATCTCATTAGAGCAGGCACTTCACTGTTTACAGCTGGAGTACTAAAAAGGGGCTAATACTAAATGCAAAGAAGTGCAGCATTGTCTCTTTTGGGAAACAGCTTTTTCCATCAAAATGTAGCATAGCTTATCTTCTTCTTTCAGAAAATATAACATAGCTAATACTTGTCTTAAAAAATGAGAACATAGTTAGGGTTCTGGGAAATGGAGTGCAATGCTCCTTTTGGGAAGCCCCTATTTAGACATATTAGGCAAACTGGAAATGCCGCAGAGGTTCCCAGCCAAGTAGATTACTAGTCTAAACACCTTAACATACCAAGAAAGACTTGAAGTGCTGTTTTTTTTTTAATCTGTGTATTATACCCTCTTAGAAGGAGGTCTATTCCTTGTGTTCTGCCCTATTAGTCACCCCCATCCACCTTGGCTTTCTGCATCTCAGAGAATCAAACAGCTCCTCCGGAGCCAGAATATGAGACCTAAATTTTCACCAACAGCTAAATAGATCTCAGTTGAGGGAAAAATTTATTATGAAACACATAACTCATCTCTAGAACAGGCATGCTGTGTAAGTTAAACAATGCAGAAGTCCAGCATCCTTCAGATCTAGCCTGGATGATTGGATGGGTCCCCATAGATTTGTCCTTTGACTGAACTACTTTCCCTTTTTGAGAAGGGGGGCAAAGATCTTTATTCAATTGCCTTGCAACTTCTAAGAACCTGTGAGCTAAAGCCTTTGTAACAACATCATTTGATATTCTGGACCCGCAATTATGAAAGCTAGTACAGTTGTGTAAGTAAACTTACCATAACAGTAGATTATCACTGCCTAAGCTATATGGTCTATATTCAACTTGAAAAATGAGTAGAGACCTGAGAAACTGAAGAAACCAAAAAAACTAAACAAAACAGATTTTTGCATACAGGAGGGAACTGCATATAAAACATTCCTCATACTTTCACAATTAGTCAGAATAAAGTTTAATATATGAACCCGACAAGTCAACATTCAAAAAATGAAAGTTGTAGAAGCATGTACTTTTTCTCCAAACTTATCAATTGCTTTACTGTCATTGTCAGAAGGAGAAGGATTAGAATTAACAAAATGCTTGGCAACAGTTGGTTTAACTAAAGCTATAGCTCCTGTGTCATGTCTGGGATAGGTGTATAAAATTTGAAAGACTGAGGACCTTTGTACGTTCTATTTGCTTTCTTTGGAGCAGCAATCTGGCTATCAAAGAAACCACAGGCTGTAACAAACACATCCTCCTATGATGATAGCACTACGAGGATTTACTTATTTATTTTAAGTGAGAGGATGCCTGATTAATGGAGAAAAAGTGTTTTGGTACCGATTTTTAAGAATAAGGGTGATGTGCAGAGCTGTAGTAACTACAGAGGGATTAAACTGATCAGTCACAGCATGAAGTTATGGGAAAGAGTAGTGGAAGCTAGGTTAAGAAGGGACATGATGATTAGTGATCAGCAGTATGGTTTCATGCCGGGAAAGAGCACTACAGATGAGATGTTTGCTCTGAGATTGTTGATGGAGAAGTACAGAGAATGTCAGAAGGAGTTGCATTGTGTTTTTGTAGACTTAGAGAGAGCATATGACAGGGTGCCTAGAGAGGAGTTGTGATATTGTATGAGGAAGTCAGGAGTGTCAGAGAAGTATGTAAGAGTGGTACAGAATATGTACGAGGGTAGTGTGACAGTGGTGAGGTCTGCGGTGGGAGTGACGGATGCGTTTAAGGTGGAGGTGGGATTACATCAAGGATTAGCTTTGAGCCCTTTCTTATTTGCAGTGGTGATGGACAGGTTGACAGACGAGATCAGACAGGAGTCCCCGTGGACTATGATGTTTGCAGATGACATTGTGATCTGTAGTGAGAGCAGGAAACAGGTGGAGGAGACCCTGGAGAGATGGAGATATGCTCTAGAGAGAAGAGGAATGAAGGTCAGCAGGACTAAGACAGAATATATGTGTGTGAATGAGAGGGAGGATAGAGGAATGGTGAGGATGCAGAGAGTAGAGGTGGCGAAGGCGGATGAGTTTAAGTACTTGGGGTCAACAGTTCAGAGTAATGGTGAGTGTGGAAGAGAGGTGAAGATGAGAGTACAGGGAGGATGGAGTGGGTGGAGAAGAGTGTCAGGAGTGATTTGTGACAGACGAGTACCAGTAAGAGTGAAAGGGAGGGTCTACAAGAGGGTAGTGAGACCAGCTATGTTATATGGGTTGGAGACAGTGGCACTGACAAAAAGGCAGGAGTTTGAGCTGGATGTGGCAGAGTTAAAGATGTTAAGATTTGCACTGGGTGTGACGAGGGTGGACAGGATTAGGAATAAGTATATTAGAGTGTTAGCCCAGGTTGGAAGGTTTGGAGACAAAGCCAGAGAGGCAAGATTACACTGGTTTGGACATGTGCTGAGGAGGGATGCAAAGTATATTGGGAAAAAGATGCTAAGGATGAAGCTACCAGGTAACAGGAAAAGAGGAAGGCCTAAGATAAGGTTTATGGATGTGGTGAGAGAGGACATGCAGGTGGTTGGTGTGACAGAGCAAGATGCAGAGGACAGGAAGAAATGGAAACAGATGATCCACTGTGGTGACCCCTAACAGGAACAGCCGAAAGAAGATTATGATTTGTTTACTGGGAGTGTCTGTCTGAGGCAGGAGCCCATTTTCAGCAGAGGCCCAGGGAGAAAAACTACACATAGATTACAATGACAATTTACCATAATAGACATTTAGTACATATACACCTCCAAAATAGATTACAATTAAACATTTTACTATATATATATATATATATATATATATATATATATATATATATATATATATATATATATATATATATATAGAGAGAGGATAGGAAGTTCTGGGAATTCCAGTTGTAACAGCTCATAATATTTTCTGAGGGACTCTGGACTCATAAAAACTGTGTTCTCGCACTAAAAACACTGGCACATTCTGGAAATAGTCTTAGAGAAAGAGAATCCTTGTTAGGGATATTCAGATAACATGCTCTTGTCTGAGTCTAACTCAGAAATCTGAGAAGAAAAACTTGTATCTGTCTCAATACATTCCTCTCCAGATTTAATTTCTTTAATCTCTGCAGGAAAAGAGGAATCCCTTTTTCTTTTACCAGAAACCACGTTAAGAAGGATCAATAGCCTGTACAAGACCCTGAGACAGACTTGATAAACTACTCCTGCTCAGTGATACTGGTGCAGGAGAAGATACAAGTTTAGTTTTCTGTTTCTTTTGATAGAAACATTGAGGTCAGTTGGATTATTAATGGCAACTACAGCTTCCGCGTGGTTGGGCATGGCATTCTGGCTAAGCAGGAGCATCTTCCCTGCCCCATTCTCCTGAAACTGACAAGATTGGTTCTTTCTTGCCCACTGAGGGTACACCAACAGCCACAAAGGACATGGCTAAACACTGGTCTATAGTGGCTGTAAGAAAAACACTGGAGTGTGCCAGAGGAAAAAGATAAGTGGTCTGATGAACCAGCTTTGGCCACAGCAAATTGCTAGCCTGCTGTGGTGACAAAGGCTGCTTAATTAACTTTCTCTTTTTGTGGCTGGAAGACAGACCAACCATGAGACCGGTAGTTTGTTTGAAGGTCAAGCTGAGAATGGCGCCTCTTTCCCAGGGGGAAACTAAGCAGCACAAGCCAGTAACCTTTAAAAAGTAGTAAAAATTAACTTTCCCAGTAAAAACAAGGAAAATAAGCTCTCTAAAATACTTTACCTTTCCCAAAAAATAATTTAAAGCCAGTTTCTCCTCAGAAAAAAAAGAAGTTATGTACTCACCATAACATTCCGTCTGTGTTGTCCATTTTCATTCTTCCTCAATGAATGGGTTCGGATTTGATCCCTCGGAATCGACTAGGCCATTGCAAAAGCTCGTGGCAACTTTGAACTCTCGAGCTTCTCCCTTACCCACAATGCACCAACCCTAATTACCTTAGATCTTGTTTGCTGATTATAATAGAAAGAAGAAATATGTGTGTGTGTGTGTGTGTGTGTGTGTGTGTGTGTGTGTGTGTGTGTGTGTGTGTGTGTGTGTGTGTGTGTATATATATATATATATATATATATATATATATATATATATATATATATAGGTCTACCTGAAAATGCCAAAAGTCCACAACGCCGACAATAAGAACACCGACACCGGAAGATCAACAACGGAGATGATCGAACGTTGAGAATCCCGATGCTAAGAACACCAACATGTTATGGTAAGTTTGCGATAGGGACGGACATTAGGGTCAGGGTGTGGGTAAGGTAAGAGTGTGATAGTGATGGACGTTAGGGTAGGGTGCAGGTCAGGTAAGTGTGCGATAGTGACGGACTTTAGGTTTAGGGGCGGGCTAAGTGAGTTAGGGTTAGGGTGCGGGTAAGGTAAGTTTGCGATAGTGACGGACTTAAGGGTTAGGGGCGGATTAAGTGAGTTAGGGTTAGGGTGCGGGTAAGGTAAGTGTGCAGTAGTGACAGACTTAAGGGTTGGGGCGGATTAAGTGAGCTAGGGTTAGGGTGCAGGTAAGGTAAGTGTGCGATAGTGACGGACCTTAGGGTTAGGGTTTGGGTTAAGGTTAGCGAATAGATAGTTGTGTAGGTAAGGTTTAGTGTAGGTTTGTAAGGTTATTGGTGTGCTTGTGTTGTGTGTGTGTTTTAAGGGAAAGGTATTTGTTATGTTGATTGTCGGGACTGTGGTTTGTCGGGCATGTGAAATTTCGTGTTTTTGAACTTTCGGTTTTGTCGTTTCGGTTATTTTGTTGTCGGTGTTTTGGTGTGTCGGTGTTATCAAGTAGACCCATATATATGTATATATATATATATATATATATATATATATATATATATATATATATATATATATATATATATATATATTTCAAAGCAGATACTATATCTGGAGTTCAATTAAGTGGTGAATAGTATAGCTCTCTAACCGCTCGCTCTTCCAGAAATTGTATAAGGATGGAGGTTGGCGGGATGGTAGTTGATGAATAATGAAAATCGACAACACAGGTGGAATGTTATGGTGAGTACATAATTTCTTTATATGATGTTGTCAATTTTCATTCAAACCTCAGCTAATGGGACAGGGTCCCCAGCTACCTTAGCTCCAGGGTGGACACCAGGAGGGATATTTTTGAGCATCATTGAGCCAAATGATCCTCTTCTTCTGGAGTCCAAATCAAATTTGTAATGAGTAATGAAGGTATGGGGAGAAGCCCAAGTTGCTGCTGCACATATATCATCTATGGACTCTCTTGCTTGAAAAATTAGGGATGTTGCCATGGATCTGTTGAATGAGCTCATAATTGCATTGGTTGGGTGATACCCAATTTGTTGTAAATTAATGACATGCAGTCAGTTAGCCCCCTGGTTAAAGTTACTTTGGTTACTGGATTATCTAACTTTGTATCTGAATAAGAAACAAATAATTGATCAGTAGTTCTGATTTCTTTTGTTCAATGTAAATAAAAACGTAATTGCCATGAACATCTAGCAAATGAAGTATTCTCCTTTGTTTGTATATTCAGGGAAAAATGGTAGGAAGGATGCATTGGTTCTTAGTGTAACTCTATCCTTATAAAAGACAAGATACGGAGGATTTGAGGTTTTGAGCATAAGGCTTGAATTTCAGAAATTCTTCTGGCTGAAGTAATGGCCACTAAGAATAAGGTTTTCTAAGAAAGATATTTACGATCACACTTATCTGCAGGTTCAAAAGGGGGGTGTATTAGGGCTTGCAGTAGCAGATGATTCAGATTCCATGGAGGGGGGTAGGATCTTTAAAAGGAGGTCTCAATAACAGTGTGTGTCTTAAAAATGGCTTGCAAAGCTTATGAGAAGCAAGTGAAGAACTATCAAATCCGATATGAAGATTTGAAATTGCTGACAAATTAACTAGCTCCTTCATTAAAACGAAAGTTTAAGAATGCCAGAATATTATGTATAGGGACAGAAAAGGTCAGTATGATTCTGAACAGTCCAGTGGACAAATTGTTTCCACTTGTTAGCATATAGTTTCCTTGTATATGGTTTAAAGGAGGATAGAATTATGTTTCGGACAGGAGAAGAGAGCATAGGCTGTCTGGCTATCAATGCAATTGGAGAAACCAGGCTATCAACTTGAGATTTGTTATACCTGGATAGATCATGCCTACCAGATGATACAGGAGTCTGGAATCAGATATAGAATCCAAGGTTGGTGAAGCAAGTGAGGCCAAAGGAAAGGAGTCAAATCTATCAAGGCCAGTAAGGTGCAATGAGGGTGACTTTGCTCTTCAACATAGAAGCTTTCTGTAGGACTTTGGGAATCAAAGGGATTGGTGGGAATGCATAAAGTAGATCTGGGGGGCAATTGTGAAGTAGAGCATCCCTCACTGATTCCCCCAGAGAGGGTATTAGCACAAAGTAGCTGCTGCATTTGTTGTTTAACGGAGAGGCAAAAAGATCGCAACAAGGTCGGCCCCACTGATGGAAAATCTTTTCCATCACATTCTTGTTGAAAGACCATTTGTGGCATAAGAGAATGTACCTGCTCAGTTTGTCTGCTGTTACACTGGATTTCCCTGGAATGTGTCTTGCTATGAGAAAGCGGTTGGATGAGATCACCCACTGCCACACCAAGAGGTAGGATTTGGTTCCTCTTTGTTTGCTGATGTACCAAACTACTGACATTTTGTCTGTTTGTGCTGCAATTGTCCCTAAGGGGAGAGCATCTTGAAAAGCCTGCAATGCTAAAAGCATTGCTCTAATCTCTAGAACACTGACATGCAAATTGGTCTCCTCAGGGGACCATGTGCCTTTGACTGTCTTACCCAGGAAATGCCTCCCCACAGCTGGGAAGCATCTGTAGTCACTATGGCCTTGGGCTGAGGAAGAATAAACAAACAGCCTTGTAGAACATGATCTGACTGAATCTTGAGATCTCTCTTGCATATGTTGGTGATTCGTATCGGAGATGACACGGGATAATGAAGTATTGACCATTGTGAGGCAAAAATCCATTGAAGAATTTTCATATAAAATCTGGCCAATGGTACTAGTGTTGTCTTTGCAGCCACTGATCCCAGAGCCTGAAGAACCAAGTAGGCTCCAATCTAGGTACTACAAACAATCTTTTTTACTTGTAATCTTATTGCCTGAACTGTTGGTAAGGGAAGTGAGGCTATGGCCAATTTTGTATTGAGAAGTGCTTCTTTAAACTCTATTTTTCATGTTGGTTCTAAATGAGATTTTCATAGTTTATGGATATACCTAGAAGAGCACATTTCTGGATAACCTTTTCTCTTGTCATTATGAGCTGATGCCTGGACGGGGCGGAAATGAGCCATTCGTCTAGATATGGAAACATCTGGAATCCCTGCAGTCTCAAGTGAGCTATATTGCTGCCATACAATTGGTGAACACCCTGGTGGCTGTGGTGAGACCAAAATGCACAACTCTGAACTAATAATGGCTCTCAGTTGGAAAGGTAAGAACTTTCTGGAATGCTTGTTCATTTTTATGTGAAAGTACACATCCAGAAGGTCTATCAAGCACATCCAGTTGTCCTTTTCCAAAAATGGAAGAATGGACTGAACTGTGAGCATCTGGAACATGTTTTTTTGAATGGACTTGTTTAAGTTGCTGAGATCCAAATTTGTTCTCCGGTCCCCTGTTTTCTTGGCACTAAAAAGAATCTTGAGAAAGTTCTGGATTCTTTCTGGTCCTGGGACCTCTTGGATGATACTTTTTTCTAGCAGCTTTTGTATTTGAATTGCCACTTGTTCCCTCTGACTGGGTAGAACATTGGAAATTCTTCTTCAATGGGGAACAGGAAGGGAAAAGGGTATGATATAATCTCTGGAAGTGATCCTCTGTACCCAAGTATCTGTCGTTATCTCTAGCCAGGCTCTCTGGTGCATAGAAAAACAACCCCAGATTGCTTCCAGAGGGGGACAATCGGGCCTCCTTTCAGGAGCATTGGTAGGTCTGCCAAAGAACAAATCTCTGAACCCTTGATTTTGTGGGCTACCTCTGCTGTGTGGATGGCATCTACCATTGGAACCTCCTCCACGTGTGTTCTGAAAATGCCCTTGGGACTTTTTGAATCACATATTTCCTCCACCTCTTTGAGTCCTCAAAAAGGATCTTTATGCGGTGGAAAAACATACACCCATGGTAGACAGGGTCTTCCCATCTGTATCACAATTGGACAAAGTTTATTTTACTTATGACCCAAACAAAGAAGTATCGTCAAAGGTAGCATTGATGAACGAAGACTTGAAGGGCTCTGCAAAATAGCATAAGTGCATCCAGACGTGTCTCCTTATAGAAACACTTGAACCAGCTATCCTTGTGGTTCCTTCTGCTACATAAGAAATGAGCCTCATGGAGGAATTAGATATAAATTGTAGAGCAGCCATTTGGGAAGTGACCGATGCTTGCACTTCTTCAGTAATGGATCCTAAGAGAGTGTCTGAAGGTTCCTTAATCAGGTCGCTCTGTAACCTGGTGAAATGTGCCAGATAGTTCAGTGACCTTAAGGTGAAAATCGCTGAAGCATAGACATGCTTTCCAAACCTGTCTATTGCCTGAGACTCTTTGTTGGTGGGATGAACAGTGGAAATCTTCTCGGCTAGTTCCTTCTTAGTGACCACCACCATGATCATGGAATCAACAGGGACCTCTTTAGCCCAAAACTGCTTGTCTTCCAGTGCTGTCATAATTTTGTTAGGTCTCCAAGGTATTGGCTCAATGGTGTTGGGATCCTTCTATGCCCCCTAAAAGATCAACTCAATGAGCTTGTCAGCAGGCAGAGATACCCAGGAGGTAGACAGGCTGGAACCAAATGCCTCCAGGAGTGCAGATTCTTCTGACAAAAGGTTGCTGGACTTTCAGGCACCTTTCTGTGTCAGGATTTCTAGGATGTCTTTAATGAGACATCATCAGGAGGTGACCATGGGGACCCTTCA
Source organism: Protopterus annectens (assembly GCF_019279795.1). NCBI lineage: Eukaryota > Metazoa > Chordata > Ceratodontiformes > Protopteridae > Protopterus > Protopterus annectens. The sequence goes on along the minus strand of NC_056727.1, from coordinate 255,883,177 downwards.
TCTTTATCAAAATCTGTATCTTCTGTGACAGATTCTGGGGAATTAAGTGCTTCCTGTTGCACATTTTTTTCTTTGGGACCTCCTCAGTGGGATGCTCTGGGGAGGTATCAGAAGAAATGAGGATACCCTGCTGGGAAGCTCGGGTTTTTGGTACCAGCTGCCCCTGTGGAGAAGAAAGATGATACTCTAAGTGCAGAGATTGAAAGGTTACAGGCTGAGGATCCATGGGGGGAGAAGCCATCTGTGTCACAAATGTAGATAAGGCTCTCTCCAAAACCTCAAAGAAAGACCACCCCAAGGTGGGATAGGACCCTGGATCTGCTAAGGAGAGCTTTTGGATCCTGGTCTCACCCTGCTCCAAAGATAGCCCTCCTAAGCAGAAGATTAAGCCAAACTAACCTCTGACGAGGCCCCAGGGTGCAGAGATGGTTCTGAAAGCTTCACAGTCAAATCTTGACACCTGGGATCCGACAGTGTATTGTCGGCTCCGAGAGCTTTCTGAATCTGACTGGATCAAAGTTCTCAAAGCAAGCTTTGGATCCGAGGATAAGGTAATCTTTGGATCTGAGCAAGACAGTGTTGGGAAACTCAGATCTAAGGGCTCTGTGGTCCTGTATGGAATCAGAGGAGGAACTAGTAAGGGTGGTGTAGTTGTAGAATGGACCTCTGACCTGAAGGGGTATGAGCCGATGGAGCACCTGACTGACTCTGCACTGTAAGAATCCTTCTCACCAGTCTCTCCACATCTTCTTCTGTGAGATTTCTGAAAGAATGAGTGAATAAGGCAGATGAAGATTTCGGTCTTTCCAGGAATGGTGATAGAACCCTTGAAGGCACAGGGTCCACAGAGGAAGAATATCTAGTTTGTGAATAACCAAAGAATAAGGCACTGGTAGGTTCACCAAATAGCAACACCAATTTTACTGAGCACACAAACAAAACGAATGCCTTAACTGTGTCACCACATTTTCGTCAGTACAACTTCATCAGATGAGCATACCAACTTCTAACCACCATTTATATACAGCTCTTAACTGATCAATTAACAAAATTTTCCACATTTAAAGACACTATACAAAATTAGGTGCATAAAAACTGTACATATAGACCCTGTTTAAAACTCTCAAAACCACTATAAATACAATAAAATAGAATGAGGATGTAAAACTTTAAATACACATACAAATAATATAGACAAACAATATAAGCAATGTAATAACATTTAAAATCATTTAAAACTGATGTGAATAAAAATATATTCATGAACTTGAAAATCTTCAGAGCCTGCTGTGTATAGCAATTTAATAAAAATATTTGAACTAAACTTAATGTTCAAAGTTTTGCAGTCTTCAATTTTAGGACAGGCTTCAGTGAAACCATACCATTTAAACCAGGGTGTTTATTTGCTTCCAGCACTAACTGCCAGAATAGTTCTCTATATTCTAAACACTCATCTGATGAAGTTGTACTGATGAAAACGCGATGATACAGTTAAGGCATTTGTTTTCTATTTGTGCTCAATAAAATTGGTGTTGCTATCTGGTGAACCTTCCAGTGCCTTATTCTTTGGTTATTCATTTGTATTTAGGCACTATTTCCACTTTATTCGTTTATTAATATCTAGTTTGTGGTTGATATATAGGACTTAATCTTTTTGTTGGATCTGATGTGGTTGGATCTGATAGCTCAATTTTTTTTTTTGTTTAAGATCCAATGATGAGGTCGGAAGTCTGAGTGCATGTCTGAGCTGCTTAAAACCTGAGCTTTGGCCAGCTAAGATCTAGCTGTATTCAACTGGACATATAAGAGAATTTAAGTACCTTTATCTGCACTTTTTTTCAAATAATACAGCATTTTAATTAATTTATTTGTGTTGCATTGACTATTAACTGAACTGGAAGTTTTAACTCTGTTTTTTCAGTTAGTGCTTGCTAGATTTTATTGCCTGTTAGAATTCCTGCATAGACAGTAATTGCAGTTGGGGGTAGTCTCATTCATTGATATTCTGTTACTGCCTATTTAAGTGGTACATTTTGGAATATTTTCTGCTTAAAACCTGAGCTTTGTCTGGCTAAGATCTAGCTGTATTCAACTGGACGTATAAGAGAATTTAAGTACCTTTTATCTGCACTGCTTTCAAATAATACAGCATTTTAATTGATTTATTTGTGTTGCATTGAATATTAACTGAACTGGAAGTTTTGACTCTTTTTTCAGTTAGTGCTTGCTAGATTTTATTGCCTGTTAGAATTCCTGCACAGACAGTAATTGCAGTCGGGGGTAGTCTCATTCACTGATATTCTGTTACTGCCTAAGTGGTACATTTTGGAATATTTTCTGCTTAAAACATGAGCTTTGGCCAGCTAAGATCTAGCTGTATTCAACTGGACATATAAGAGAATTTAAGTACCTTTTATCTGCACTTTTTTCAAGTAATACAGCATTTTAATTCATTTATTTGTGTTGCACTGAATATTAACTGAACTGGAAGTTTTGACTCTGTTTTTCCCGTTTATTTCCCCACCCACCCTCCCTGGTTTTGTTTTGGTGTTAATCCTGGTGGCTTTGAAACTGCCTGGCCCTCTTGTAAATTTGTGTTTGGATACTCCTTCTGGGCCCATCTTATTTGCTCACTCAGCTGAGTGCAGTAAGATCATATTCTGATTTCAGGCACTCCTACTGTGTACAAAGAGAACATCTGGGAAAGAAAAAAAGTTTAAGCTTGTTTCCTGCCTTTCCTGTAAGTGGTCTAGACTGTTTGCAGTCTTCTGAACCCGCAAGCCTTTCTGTATTGGAGGGAAGCCTTCTAGCTTAATTTTGTTTCTTAGAACTTGCCAGTTTTCTAGTTTCAGCACTCAAATCTGTTTCTGTAAACTCAGCACTTGTTCAGAACTCATTGTAAGCACTAAATAAGCTGCAAATTACTACAGCACTCAACTTTCCTCACTTGTCTAGAGGAAAGCAGTTTTTAGTACTTAATAAATAAGCACCTACCCAGGCATGTCTAAGGGTCAGCTCCTGGTGATTTCTCCTGTCTACCTTATGAATCTGGGCATCATGGGGCAATGCAGCAATTGCCTCATGTATACAGACAACCCTCTCCTCCTACCACACAACACTACAACCTGTGAGAGATGCACTTATATAGCCAAACTGGAAGCAAAGCTCTCTTCACCCAAGACTGGACTAGATAGTCAAGACAAGAAGGTAAACAGTTGCACCACACCACACTCATCACATAGTCCCTCAAAACCTACACCACCAAAACACACACATAGAAACACAAAATACACACCTGCATTCACAGAGTCTCTCAATAAAAACCTGCCCAAGCATCAGGGACCTCCAAAGCAGAAACGCAGGCAAACTCCACCCCCCATCACAACCAAAATGTTACATAGCCCACAAACTCAGTGTGCCACTCAACCACAGCCCATAAGGCATAACAACGTACCCAACACTCTAGTCATAGGTGACTCTATAGTCAGGCACACTGATGTTCCACTCACCAGGCTAAACAAGGAGAAAGTTACTGTCAACTGCCTGTCAGGTGCCAGGATCCACCACATAATGCACGCACTCAGGTCACTCCACAAAAAGTACAAAAATGACACTGTCATTTTCCATGTTGGTGTGAGTGACCTGAGATGTACCACTCCCTGGACTACATGAAAAGAGACATGGAGGAGCTCTCCAATCTTGTAGCCCAGGCAGGTATGACCATAGCCCTAAGTAGCATCCTGCCATCACCCAGAATGATACCACAGTACAAGGACAAAATGATTGACTTCAACAATTGGCTAAGCTTCTGGTGTCATTCTAAGGGGATCCAGTATTTGTCTGCCTGGGACGACATGATTGACAGACCACAATGCTTTGCTAGAGATGGCCTACACCTGTCGCCCTTGGGATTCCGGATACTGGCTAAGGCTCTTGCCACCCCTATAGTGCCTTTTTTAGCCAAGGTTTCAATTGACAAATTCACCACCGTAACAGGTACAAGGAAGCAAAATCTGAGGTAATGCTACTCAGTGTTAGAAGTCTAAACCTCAAAATGCACTCACTCGAGGCACTCCTTAAAATGGAGAACACTGACATCTGTGCAGTGATAGAGACCTGGTTCAAAGCTCCGGAGAGCACCCCTGCATTACCAGGCTATAATTCATACCACACCTTTTGGCCAACTAACTCAGAACTAAGCACTAAAGGTGGAGGCGTGTCCATATTCATTAAGGATATCTACACCTCCAGGCTAGTTGCACAGCATAATGCATCCGTGATTATCCAAGTGCAACTAACTCTGGGCAAGACCACAATCCAAATTGTAGCTTGCTACAGACCCCCCACCATGCCCCAGGATTCAACTCCTCATTTCTTGATACACTGGAAAGTATTAGGGTACAACCCAACACCCTAATAATGGGCAATGTCAACTACCCCAACATTAACTGGGAAAACTACTCATGTACCAACTCTTTTGCTCAACATTTTCTGGAATTCATAAATTCCAGTGCCTTGGATCAACTTATTCACACCCCAACCAGGGGCAGCAATATCCTAGACCTTGTCATTACCAACATGGGCAACCTGTGTTCCACACCAGAGGTCAATTCCTCGTTGGTCAGATCCGACCATAAGCTAATCACCCTAGACATCCACATCCCGCCCCCTCCCCCAATTAGGGAAACCAATGTAAAAAACTTCTCCAAAGCCAACTTTACACTTAAGACAGAAGTGGCAAACTTCATGACACCCATGCGGATGGACAATAGAGGTATGACTGCTGAATCCTACACAAAGCACTTTATAAGCACTTACACGAGTGCATGGATCATGCTATCCCTAATAAAACCAAGATGCTATCCTCCAAAAAAAGGAAGCCAATCTGGTGGTCCTCTTCCATAAACAAACTCTACAACAGAAGAAAGAAACTGTTGCAAAAAAGAGTAAAATCCCATGACTGGAGGAACTCCCTGGTCAACCTCAGTAAGAAGTTGAGATCCCTCATAAAATCCTCCAAAGCTAGTAACGAAAACAAAATTGCCACTGACTCTAAAGACAACCACAAAGCATTCTATAGCTATGTCAAGAATCTCAATGGAAGCACTCAGATCTGCTCTGAGTTACAGCACAATGGCACTAAATATACAGAACCAACTGATATTGCCAATATCCTGGCAGATAGGTTCAGTGCTAACTTTACCCCTCTCTCACCCCCTAGAGGGCCCATCTCTATACTGGAAGAATGTAAAGTTCCTGTAATCATGGCTGCACAGGTAAAAAACACACTCTCCAAAGCCAAGAACACAGCATCCATGGGACCTGACAATATCCCAGGCTGCGTTCTACATGAACTACAGAATGAACTGGCACCTTGCCTAAATACCATGTTCAACCATAGCCTCACCTCAGACTTTGTGCCCATTGAATGGCGCACCACGACGGTTATCCGACTCCACAAAGGGGGAACCACGACAGACCCCAGGACTGCCGCCCCATTAGCCTGATGAGCCTGGTCTGCAAGGCCATGGAATGTATCATCATGGAACTCATAAACAAAGACATTGGTAATCTCCTAACTCTGGACCCTACCCAGTTCAGGTTTGTAAAAGGGAGATCATGTCTCCTAAACATGATTGACTTCTTTGAAGCAGTCACCAAAGCTATAGATGAGGGTAAGGTAGTTTACACAGCTTATCTAGATCTCGCCAAGGCTTGTGACACCATCCTCCACTCTGGAATTATAGATAAACTCACTAAACTAGGTATAAATCCCTATGTCACAAGATGGGTTACCAACTGGCTCATGGACAGAACCCACACTGTGAAAGTAGCAGACTCCAAATCCGATTTCAGACCAGTGACAAGTGGAGTACCACAGGGTTCAGTCCTGGGTCCTCTCCTGTTTGGTATCTACTTCTCTGAAGTACAGGCTAACACAGAAGGTCTTTGGCTAACAAAGTTTGCAGATGACTGCAAACTAGGAGCCATAATTGAAACTCCTAATGATGTGGACATACTACAAAAGGGCCTCACTGAGACAGATGCCTGGTGTCAAAACCATGGCCTGAAGCTCAATGCCAAAAAGTGTATTGTCATCCCCTTTGGTAAAAACTCTGTACCCATGAACTACCACATAAGTGGTAGTCTACTTAACGCTGAAAGTGTGATAAGAGACCTTGGGACACAGGTGAGCAGTAGTCTCTCCTTTGATAATCACATCGCCACAGTGGTCAAGAAGTCCTTCTACGTGGCTCACCTCATCAAAAAAGGTTTCTCATCCAGAAAAAAGAGGTCATTGTTCCCCTCTTCTCATCACTCATTAGACCTATTATAGAGTACAATGCCCCTTTTGGTATGTACCTCACAAGACATCTACAACAACAATTGGAAAGGCCAGAAAAATACCTCACAAAGAGGATTACTGGCCTCAAACAGATGCCCTATGCAGACCGTCTCAAAAAACCCCCAGCTTTACTCTGTCGCATATCACCTACTCAGAGGTGATCTCTGCCTAACATACAAAGCTATGTCAAATCCAGAGCTGTTGGACATGCTCCACTTAAAGAAATGCCAATCCCTCTGAGCTACATGTTCTAGGGACCTAAACCTTGTCACCACAATAAAAAGAACATGCTAGAGGGATAGATTCCTGTCCCAGAGACTTCCCATACTCTGGAACAGACTACCTATCTATGTCAAACAGATCTCCTCATTAGCACTTTTCAAGAAAAATCTTGATGATTGGATGGGGAATAGGAAATTCACCCCAGGGATCACTTCTGTGGCTCTGCTTGACAGGGGCACAGGAAAATATTTTTCTTGGGTGGCGAAAGCCAGGGTACCTTTTTGGCTAGGCTTATATAGGCTCTAGGGCTAATAGCCTAGTACCTACCTATGAACCTATGAACCTATGAATCCAAGATAGGTTTTTCTTTATGCTTCAGATCTGAGGATGAGGTGTGATTCAAAGATTTCACCTTTTTTTCTTATGTTAAGATTGCCCAGACAGTGGTCTTTATCTAACCTGTTCTGAAGCCCTTGGAGATGAAGAAGGAATTGGAGTGGGCTACTTTGTCTTTTTTGATTTTGTAGGAGAAACTCCAGATAGTCTCCTCAAAAGAGGTAGGCAGCATGCCTTTAAGATTAAGTTTGTTCTTTCTCTCTATAAGAGCTCTTGGATTAAATCCATGACATATTGCACAGTCCTCCTGCAAATGGAGGGGACCTAGACAGTAAACAAAGAGTGTGTGGGCATCCAAGAATGTAATTTTATGCTCACATGTAAGATATTTCTTCAACCCCACAGGGCCTTTCTCTTTCACAGCCATTACTCAAACAGTAAAATGTTAAGGCTGTCAATAAAAGCACTTTAAATAGAATTAATGTTAAAATGCTAATTATAGTACTAGAGAAAACATTTTTTTAAACAATAACAGCCGGAAAAAGAAATGTAAAATTACCAACAATGATATCTATATATTACACCTACTGTAGAAAGTGAACAGGAATATTATCAACAGTATTAAGAGTACAAAACGTACAAAAAGTCAGTGAAAAATTATTTAACTAGTAAATGACAGATGAGGGAGAAAAGTTCTAATAGCTGTAAAAGTTTAGATAAAGAAAAAAAAGAAGTTATGTACTCACCATAACGTTCCATGTTTGTTGTCCTTGATCTCGCCTTCCTTTTTGCTGGTTGGGTTCGGAGCTGATCCTTGGCTTCAATTCGGTCGCATTCTAAAGCTCAAGAGCTTCTACCAGCTCCTCGAGCCTAGACCCTATCCCAACATGCGTATATATATCTATATATATATATATATATATATATATATATATATATATATATATATCTATATCCCACCAAGATAGTAGTAAAAGGACTCTAAGTCTCTCTAACTCATAAGGCAGGAAGGGGATCATAGCCTATGTAACCAAATGATGGATAATTCCTCTCAATCTTCCAGGAAGGGAGAAGGAGGGTAGGATGCAAGAAGGAAGGCGAGATCAAGGACAACAAACATGGAACGTTATGATGAGTACATAACTTCTTCATTTTATGTTGTCCCTATCTCGTCTTTATTCTTGCTGGTTGGGACCAAGTCCCCAGCCCCTTCTTCTTGTGTGGTTCATTGGAATAGACTCTTCAGAACCATGGAACCAAAGGATGGCCTATTACGGGAGGCCACATCTACCTTGTAATGAGTGATGAAGGTAAGGGGATTAACCCACGTAGCTGCCGCACAAATTGAGTCTAAAGGCAGTCTGGCCTGAAAGGCAGTAGAGGTAGACAAGGCCTTAGTTGAGTGTCCTTGAATTTTTCCTGGCAGCTGCTTGCTCTTTGATTTATAGACTTAAGTGATGGTGTCTGAAAGGCATTTCGATAAAGTTACTTTTGAGATTGAAGTTCCCTTTCTGTTTTCTGAAAAGGATACAAGCAATTGGTCAGCTTTTCTGAATTCATTTGTCCTGTGCAAGTAAAAACATAACTGTCTATGAACATCCAGTTGGTGAAGTTTATATTCTGCCTTGTTGCCATGATTACGGAAGACTACAGGTAGTTCTATTGATTGATTCAGACTGAACTCTGAGCAAACTTTTGGTAGGAAGGAGGGGTTGGTTCTGAGAGAAACCCTATCTTTGTGAAATATTAAGTAAGGGGGATGAATGGATAGAGCTTGTAATTCTGATACCCTCCTAGCTGAGGTAATGGCAGTTAAGAAAATAGTTTTCCAAGTCAAGAATTTCAGAGAACAAGTAGTAGCCAGTTCAAAAGGAGGAAGAATCAAGGCAGCTAGGACTAAGTTTAGATCCCAAGGAGGAGGTGGTTCTCTTATTGAGGGTCTCAAGAGGATAGTACCTTTTAGGAAAGCTTTGCATAACCTGTGGGACATACTTTGGAACCCATTTCTCCCACATGAAAACTGGAAATAGCAGCCAGCTGAACTCGGATAGTTACTGCTGCTGCTCTTTGGTTAAAGGTTTCAGTGAGAAATTCGAGGATCTTTGAAATAGGTGCAGTAAAAGGGTCAATACTATTTTTGGCTTCCCAACAACAGAACCACTTCCATTTACTAGTATAAAGTTTTCTCGTTGAGGATTTGTGAGTGGAAATTAAAATATGTTGTACTGCTGGGGAGATGTCAAGAAGCTTAGCTAAGATGGGAAGTGGAGAAACCAAGCTGTCAGCTTGAGGGTCTGTATGGAAGGATGGAGCATACCTATCTGATGCACCAGGAGATTTGAAACAGGGTCCAGGATCCAAGGCTCCCCCTGGAGATGGGGCCATAGGAAGGGGAACCATATTTGACGAGGCCAGTAAGGGCAATGAGTATTAGTTTGCAACCCAATGATTTTGCTTTCCGAAGAACCTTGGTTATTAGAGGGAATGGGGGGAAGGCATAAAGAAGTCCCGGGGCCAATTGTGAACAAGTGCATCCCTGGGTGACTGTCCTGGTGGGGGGACTAGGGCAAAAATAGCTGCTGCATTTGGTATTGATGGAGGTGGAAAAAAGGTCGCAGCAAGGCTGGCCCCACTTGTGAAAAATCTGGTTCGCAATTTCCTTCTTCAGGGACCACTCATGAGGCATCAGGATAGCCCTGCTGAGCTTGTCTGCTATCATGCTGGATTTCCCTGGAATGTGCATCGCAATCAGAAAGTGTTGGGAAGACATTGCCCACTGCCATACTCTTAGAGCCTCTCAACACAACGGGTAGGATCTGGTTCCACCTTCCTTGTTGATGTACCACACTACTGACATGCCATCCATTTCAATTGCGATCCTCCCCTTAGGTAGAGAGCCCTGTAGTGCTTGCAATGCCAGAAGCACCGCTCTCATCTCTATGACGTTGATGTGCAAGTGGTACTCGTGTTGTTGCCAAGTTCCTTGAACAGTCTGTCCCAGATAATGCCCCCCCCACCCTACCTGGGAAGCCACCGTGGTCACTGTGGCTACTGGTTGGGAGAGGATGAATGGCCTGTCTATCGTCACCTACATAGACTGAAGCCACCATTTTAGATCCTTCTTGCAGGTCTCCATGATGAGAATTTTGTGAGACATGGGTAGATCTTGCATGGACCACTGAGCAAATAGGAGCCACTGTAATATCCTCTTATGGAAGCGCGCCAAGGGAACTAGTGTTATTGCTGCCACCATTGAGCCCAGGACTTTGAGAACAAATCTTGCCTGAATCTTTTTTTCTCTCGATTAAGATTGAAACCTGATGTTGAATGGTTGACGCCCTCTCCTGAGGCAATTTTGCTATCATGTCTTTTGTATCTAAATCTGCCCCTATAAATGTAATATATTGACAGAGCAACAAGTCAGACTTTTTGTAGTTTACAGTGATGCCTAGCTGTGAGAAGAGGTGAATTGTGGTGTCCCTTGCCTCGATTAGTCGATGCTCAGTGGTGGCACTAAGGAGCCAGTCATCTAAATATGGAAACACCAGGGCCAGAATCCTAGATGCCTCAGGTGAGCCATGACTACTGCCATGCATTTGGTGAACACACTGGAGGCTGTGGTGAGGCCAAAGGACAGAGCTCTGAACTGGTAGTGACTGGCTGCCAGCCAGAAGTGTAGATATCTCTTGGATCACCTGACCATCTTAATATGGTAGTACGCATCCTGGAGATCGATGGAGCACATCCAATTGTCCTTTCCCAAAAAGGGAACTATGGACTACAGTGTCACCATCTGGAACTTTGTCTTCTTGACAGACTTGTTGAGTCTGCTGAGATCCAAAATGGGTTTCCAGTCCCCTGTTTTCTTTGGAACTAAAAAGAACTTTGAGTAAATTCCGGATCTGATTTGGTCTGCGGGAATTCTTGGATGACTCGTTTTTCTAGCAATCTTTCAACTTCTAGGGTTGCTTGTTCCCTTAGATTGGGTGGCACATCTGGGATGGATTTTTGTTTTCTAGGAAGATGTGGCATAGAGAAAGGAATACTGTATCCCCTTGATATTACCAACTGTACCCAAGTGTCTTTCATGATACTTTGCCAGACTTCTGGGTACAGTGACAATCTTCCATCGACTGCCTCCAGAGGTGGACTAGGAGGCATCCATTCATGAGTACTGGAAGGGCCTACCAGAGAAGTATCTCTGTTATCCTGACTCTGTGGACCCCCCTCTGCTGTGAGGGCAGTGTCTCCCATTATTGTTCCCCCCTCTCCCCCTGGGGGAAAAGTCACCATGTGCATCAGGCGAAGCTCCCTGGGATTTCCGGAACCACATTTTCCTGCCTTTCTGACCTTTGGGCTAAGGTCTAGTAGGCGCAGAGAAATGTACTCCCATGGCAGAGAGAGTTTTGCCATCTTGCTCACACCTGGTGAGAGTCTGTTTTACCTTGGGCCTGAACAATGATGAGCCATCAAATGGGACATTGATGAAGGAGGACTTGAAGGGCTCCATGAACTGACAAAGGCGCATCCAGGAATGTCTCCGTAAGACAACTCTTGTGCCTGCTGCCCTGCTCGCTCCATCGGCTGCATAGGAGATAAGCCGCATGGAGGAGTTAACTACAGAAGATAAGGTTGCAAGGTGGGAAGCAGCCTTGTCTGCAGCTCCCATGGCTGTAGGATCCTGCAGGGTATCTCCTAGCTCTTTCAGGAGATCCTTCTGGAGAAGAGTAAAATGGGACAAATAATTCAGTGACCTAAGGATAAAGGCCACTGAAGAAAACATACACTTTCCGTATCTGTCCATCATATGGGACTCCTTGTTTGGTGGATGGACAGAAGAAGACATTTCTGCTAATTCATTCTTTGTGGCTGCCGCAACCACCATAGCATCATCTGGCACACCTTTAGTCAGGAATGTTTTGTTGTCCTGTGCAGTGATAAACTTACTGGGCCTCCGTGAAACTGGTTCCATAGATTCTGGGGAGCTCCATACCTTTCGACTTACTACACCTAGCAGCGGGTCGAAGGGCGGAGACACACAAGAGGTAGAGGATTGGGAACCGAATGTGTCTAGGTACACGGACTCGTCTTCAAAAGGGGAAAGGGATTTCTAGCCACTCCTCTGCTTGAGGATTTCTAGGATGTCTGAAAATGAGACATCCTCAGAGGGGGACTGTGTGGACCCTTCTGAGTCCTTCAAGTCCGTGTCTGATGTCAGGGACTCAGGGGACTCCAAATGCTTCCCCTTACAAGTCATCTTCAGAAGGACCTCCTCCAAGGGTTGCTCTGAAGGGGTTTCAAAAGAGGGGGATCACCCAAAGGGGCATTCTGAGACATTGCTTCCCTATGCTTGGGGAGGAGGGGTGGTTCAGAGGTGGACACTGGCATGGAAGGGGAAGGAGCAACTGGAATCGAGGGTGGAGCAGTCTGAGAGGAGAGCACACTCCTCATCACCTTGAAGGCACCACAATCCCAGCCCAACAGAGTCTCCAGCTCTGAAGAGCCAGAAGATCTCCGAACCAAGGATGATGGCTCCAAGGACAACGTAGGCGCCAAACTCACCTGCGCCAAAGCTCCGAGTGTGAGAGTAGGATACAACAAGGGTCCGATCTCGGTCTCCTCCTGGAGCCAATGAAGGAGTGCCTACCCCCAGATTCCTCAAGAGAAGGTGGTATTGATGGGATCAGAGCTGATGTAGGAACTGAGAGACCCGGGGTTTTCGGATCCGACAGTTCCACCACAATGACCTCCATGTGCTCTGGCTCCGAACTCAGGTGAGTTGAAGGAGGAATCAATGACAAGGTAGGTTGGACAGTCGGCTCCATTTCCATATGGGCTGGGCTCGATAAAAATTTTAGCCAAGGCCGGTGTCCTGAGTAGCCTCTTCACCATCCTCTCAACATCGTCATCCAAAATGCTCCTGGATGATCGAGACTGCCCACCACAGACTGGAGATGTGGGGATTGTGGTACGGAATGCAATGGTTCCAAGGAGGGAGACCTGGTTCTTTTATGGCTCCTAGATGGTTCCGAGGACACTGATGGAACCAAAGGAGCTAAAGCCTTGTCAGACCTGACAACTACTGGATCCGACAAACTTGAAGGTTTGTCTTTACCCTTCAATGGTTCCAAGGCTGGAGCCGACAAAGATGCCAACTTGGAGGGTTTGTCAGATTTTCCTGCCTGATTCCCTTACTTCGATGCCTCAAAAGGCCCTTTCAATAACCCTCTCAAAATTAGCTTGTTATTGCGCTCCTGCAGGATCTAGAGCTAAAACCATGACAAATGGAACAAGAGTTCTGCAGGTGAACAGCTCCCAAACAGTATAAACAGCTAGTATGTCCATCAGTTAGGGACATTTTTTGGGTGCAGGAATCACACTTCTTGAATCCAGAAGGCTTGGATTCTTTCGAAGCTTCCTTAGACATATTTACCACAAAATACAACAACAACAAGGTACTACAACAGGGATAGTAGGAAAAAGGAAGAAACACTCAGCCAAGAACAGACAGCAAAGACTTTTTTTTTTTGGAAAGGTAGACTAGCGGAAGGAGGAGAGTCTCTAAGTCAAACGACAACTCCTCCAACCAAGGGGATGCTCTAACTTAAATGGCTAGCTCCTTAGCACAACAGTAGAGAAGGGGAATAAGGTAAAGCCCTCTAACTAAAATGGGCTGAAAGTGTAGGATGAATCCTCTAACTTAAATGGATTCGCAAGTTAGAAAAGAAGAGAAAAAGTAGGCCTGGGAGGTAAAGAAATGACGGCCTCAACAAAAAACAGCAACTAAGAAGGTGGTAGATAGAGGGATAGACAAACACCAGATTCTACTGACCTACAGAAATAACTATGCTACCAAATAAAAATCTTTTACATAAAATAAGTAGAACAGTCATCAGCAATCCCGAAGCTTTAAGCAGCAAACGAGATCTAGGTAGCTCTCACTAGTCATGTTGGGATAGGGTCTAGCCTCGAGCCAGTGGAAGCTCTCAAGCTTTAGAATGCGGCCGAGTCAGAGTCAAGAATCAGCTCCAAACCCAACCAGCAAGAATGAAGGTGAGACAGGCCAACAAAACATCAAAGCTTTTTGACAAAAAAAAAAAAAAATAACACTTATCTCAAGATTATTCAGTCACCACATCTTTCTCTGTCAAGTGGCGAACAACATCTGAGGTAATTGGGGTTGGTGCATTGTGGGTAAGGAAGAAGCTCATGAGTTCAAAGTTGCCACACGCTTTTGCAATGGCCGAGTTGGATCCAAGGGATCGGATCTGAACTCATTAGTCGAGGACTGAGTAACAACATCAGATAAAACAGTTTTAGAATTTTTAAATAACTTTTATACTGTCAGAATCAAAAGTGCATTCCCATTTAAAAGTACAGTAAAGTTGCATGACAGTAAATAAAAACACACATTTTCAAACTGAAATATACTTTCCTCGACAGAAAAGCAAGTTTAAACATTACGAATAATTTCTGGAAGGTTGTTCTCCAAAGAGAGCTTATCTACGCAGCAATGGAGCAGCACAAGCTGAAGCCCACACAGCAGCACTCTTCAGTGGCAAGAAAGCTCTGAAGGTATTGGCTCCCAAGCCTGTTTTGAGTCAGATAAGCTCAAGCTGACTAATGGTTTGGGTGCATGGAAGATTCCCTGAAACTTTGGAAGCTGGCCAGCTATTATATTCTATGCAGGTTATAATCCATATAGCTTAGGCTACTGTAGCAGTGATCAATATGATGAACATCCAATATTCAACATAATCACCTCTTAATATAGCTCTTATGGGACACTTAAATATGATGCTCTTTGTACTACTGTGCATGCCTAAGACTGACTGAATTTACTGTATCATCTCAACCACCTTATTCTTGCCTGATCGTAAATACAAAGGAGTATTTTACAGATGCAGTTTTGAAAATAACATCTCTCCTTGTTCTCCTGGCCACAGTCCTCAATGGCTGATTTTACTGTATGCATCCATTCCGCAGTACTGCACATACACAGTGGCTGCTTCACAATACAGTACTGAGTATAGAGCAAAGCTAATCTCTTCTGCTGTACAAATAATCTTTCTGGGCCTGAACTCCAATAATAACCAATGAACCAGTAGAAAAAAGAAAATCACGAAGCCTGAACGTTTGCCTAGTTGCTGCCTCCCTATATCTTTATCACTGTTTTCAATTAATGTTTGATCTAAGATTTTGGCTTGAAGAATTCACAAAGCAGCAATGAACTAAAACATCTCAACTACCATATAGTTTTTCATTTACTTCAAATTTACTTATAATTTGAACACTGTTACCTATAGTCTGGTATTTTCTGCCCTGAAAAGAGTATGTGATATCTCAATGTTTTCATAAACCAGACATATTGGTAGCTGATATGTAAGGTTTTATTATTGTCCTGAGCCTGATGCAACATTTTCAAAAAAATATGGTACATGTCTTTGATTCACTTTTAAACGAACGCCGATTGCTCAGGGCTTTTTTACTCAATGGGTTCAAATATACAGTCTTCAGCTTTTAAGTGAATCCTGATTGCTCAATCTTATTCTTTTCTGTGGGTTCAAATCTATAATTCTGGGTGAAAAACCCCATGGGGGGAGTATTATTCTTTGCATCCCCTTAACTAATGCAAGCTGTTCAGAAGTTACACAACCTCTGTGTAAGTTAAAATGTTGCATATTCGAATTAGAAACTATTCAATAGCTCAGGCTTGAGACATTAGGATTTGTGTGGAAGTGAATTGGAGATAACATATAAAAACCCTTTCAAAGTAACACCACATTTTTATGTAAATCAACCTCTGCTCTCATCACAACTTTCAGCTTTGCTTTAATTCCACTTAGAGGAGCTAGAAGCAACTTTAGCAACTTTCTGTGCCTGCAGAGGGCATTTTGACTGTAATACATTATCCCTGCTGAAAAGTAGTAAGGTGATATGTGCTGCACACCACAAACAGCTTTTGCTTGACATAAAATTTTAGTAAGTAAAAATTCCATCCCCTTCCATCACAGGATACTTTAGTATCATCATGCTAACCCAAGCATGATGGCAATGCTGTATAAAACTTGAATTTTTGTATATTTTAGACCTGGTGTTTTCTGCTCACATAACATCCCTCTGACTCTCAAACCTTTGTGAGCTGAACACTCTATAACTCCAAACAACAGGTCAAGCAAGTGAGATTCCCTTAATAATTAATTTTTTGACCTAAACACCAATTTCACAATCATTTCTCTGGATTCTTAAGTGACATTTATTTTCCTTGTATTGTTACTGTTTTACCTTTTTGACAAACTGGAGCCAACCTGACAGAAGTAGTGAAGTGACTAGCTTTTATTGGCTTTACTTGGAATTGTAAGTTATAGTTATCAGCTTTACTCTTCCTACTTACTGCTTTAAACCAGCTACCTTGTTGTTTGCTGTCTAGTTAAATTTATGTTGTATAAACCTTGTGATGATATAAAACCTTGCATACCTCTGACATCTTGCAACACCATTTAATACTCCACATTGCGTGCTGTAGCGTCTGCTGTCTCCAGCTGGAGTTATATGATGTTAAAGTACATTTTAATGTTACTTTTGGTAAAAGAGCTGCCATGTCATTTTATGTGAATATGTACATGTCTAAAATCATTTGCTGCTGTTCGCGTCTAAACAGCTTATACACAACACAAAGTAGTTCTGTTTCAATTGTTGCCTGCTTCCCCGTAACAACAGTCTTGCTCAGCTGGCCAGTGACTTCTGTTTACTCTACTCTCTCTTGAAGATACAGAATGAAACATTGCAACCACATCATAATAAGTGGTGCTGGTGGGATAAATCTACCAATATCACGTATGGTATGTATACCACTGGAGATATTATACCTTTTAGTTATGAATAATGAAATATTCAGAATGCTAATACAGTCTGTAATATTTTGATAACTAAGTGGATTAAATATTACTGATAGGAGGATGAAGAAGGTCATGGGGAAGAGCACAGGTGTACCAAATGAACATAGCTGATATGTAGGATACTGACATATTAGCATTTGCTTATTCAGTTCTTTGGAGATGCAACACATTTTGTAAATAATTATTATATCAGTGTGAGCCAGAAATAATTGAAGGGAGGCATCTATGCTAATATAATCTAAAATATTTTCATAACTGAGAAGGATTACATATTATTGACAGCAGTAAGAGAGAGCTGAGGCTGTAAAGATCATGCAGCTTAGTCTAACAATAGGCAAGATTGATATATTTCAATTAATATTTAAAAAATATGAGACTTAGAGTTCAAAAGGTATAATGTAAAAGCTCACATGGTAGCAGATAAATGCCATTGGTACTTACCTTGTACTATGAGTTAATTACATTATATTAGTTATATTAAAATACATTTTAATGTTACTTTGGGTAAAAAAGCTGCCATCTAGAAACAAAGAGGTTATAGTGCTCCTCTACTCGTCACTCATTAGACCCATCATAGAGTACAATGCCCCATTTGGGATGTACCTCACAAGACACTTCCAACAGCTGGAAAGACCACAAAAGTACCTCACCAAGAGGATTACTGACCTCAAACATATGTCCTATGCAGCCCGACTGAAAAAACTCCATCTGTATTCAGTGGCATATCGCTTACTCAGAGGTGATCTCTGCCTGATTTACAAAGCCATGTCCAACTCAGAATTGATGGACATGCTCCACCTAAAGAAATCCAAGTCACTGCGAGCCACGTGCTCTAGTGAGCTAAACCTCGCCACAACAATAAATAGAACATGCTGGAGGGATAGATTCCTGTCACAGAGACTCCCCATGCTTTGGAACAAAATTCCAAATTACATCAGGCAGAGCCCCTCACTAACACTCTTCAAGAGAAACCTTGACGAGTGTCTGGGTAACAGAAAATACGCTCCTGGGATCACTTCATTGGCTCTGCTTGACAGAGGATCAGTTAATTAATCAATGGGGTGGCAAAAGCTGACACACTCTGGCTAGGCTTATAAATGCCCTCGGGCAGATAGCCTAATACCTACCTATGAACCTATGTTACTTTACGTGAATGGTTATATGTCTAAAATTATTTGCTGCTGTTTGCATCTAAATAGCTTATAAACAACACAAAATAGTTCAATTTCATTGTTGCTTGCTTCCCTGTAACAGCTGGTGTTAGAAAAATATGTGCTTAGACATATATAAACTATTAGAAAAATGTGTGCTTAGACATATATAAACTATTAGGAAAATATGTGCTTAGACATATATAAATTATTAGAAGAATATGTACTCAAACATATATGTAGTGCAAAGTTTGGAAACAGTATAATATGTAATGCATTTAATTCTATTTTACTAGAATGACTGTAGAAATAATCTTGCATGAAATTGTTTGAAGCTTAACTGTAGTGTAGTTAAAACTCTGACCCTGACAGTAGCTAGCTCAGCAGGCTTATGTCTTTCAGCATTATTATCTGCAGGGTCAGAAATAAATAAATATGTATGCATGTGTATCTTCCTTCCTTCCACCGAGAAGGATGGCCTTGCGAACACTATCTCAGATAATGTCCAGCTGGTGGTGACCAGAGAGACAAAGGAAGACATTCATCCATTGTATTCGAACTAATCCAAGAGCCTTGAATTAGTAACATCCACGGGAAGACATTGTAACTGACCAGGTGCCTTACAAGGCTATAATATTCTCATGGGAAAGTTTTTGAAAAAGCATTACATCAGCGTTTACTTATGGACTATAGTGATGTAAAGGCCCTGTGACTGACCACGTCAGTAAGGTGGGCAAAAGCTGATTGTAAATGGTATATAATTGAAGGTACTTCCTGAATGTAATTAGTCAAAACTCTATACATGTTATGTATGTTTTTTTGCCTCCTAATGTACATTAGATAAAGAAACGTTATTTAAAACCTCAAGCCTACTGTCTTACTGACTGTTATTTTGAAATGCCTAATGATTTTTACAGTCTGATTTAACAATTTATTTAACATTTTGGTCCTTCTGAAAGCCGGAATTCCCTTGGTAAGCTGCAGGTCAGAGTACATAGGTGGTACTGAAAACTGCGCAGGAGAAGTTGCCGGAATGGTCCTTCTCGAGTGAAAAAAGACCTCCGACTGAATTGTTGTATGTAAAGAGGCTGTCCACTTTCTGATCTGTGGCCAAAAAGCGGAAAACTGGATCCTAAGAAGAACAGCGGTGAGGCTCAGGTAAGGAGAATTTCCCTCTTTGTCTTTGTTTTAGATCAGGGACCAGGTTACACTGTGCTATTGCTAAGGTTTGTGATAGCAGGGAGAGAGAGTATTGTATCTTGAGTCATAGATCAGGGAATAACAAAGCAAAGTAAACAGTCATTCTAGACACTACTGTGGATATGGGAAATAAGATACCACGTGGTACAAGAGAAGGGTTACGTAACAGTCTTTTTAAGACATGAAATCAGTGCACTAAGAGGTCGCGAGATCCACCCCTAACGGATGGCCAAGTATATGCAATTGCAAAGAGCAGATAATGTGAGATATTTTGCAAAATGGGTCAATAAATACGAATTTGACGGTAAATTAGATAAAATATCACTAGTGAAACTTTGAAACAATTAAAATCTGGGAAGGTCAGGCAAAAACAACGACAGTTGGGTGTTCCTCAAGCACATAGGTGGATTGAGGAAGTGAACCCGGCAGGAACAGAAGATTAAAATGCGAAAGCATTATTTTTAGACAAGGAAGATAATAATACAGTAGTAGCAACGGCCTCCCCACCTCCTCCGATACCTTATTCAGGATATGGGCTGGACCCCCTCCACGTTATCCTGAGGCAACAGGAAGGGTTAAAACAACCATTTGTAAGAGAACCTGTTGAAACTAGATCCCGAACACGTAAAACACTTAGAGATGCTCAACTAAGTAGAGATTCATTAGATGAGAGTGAGGAAATCTGTCCATTAATTGAAGTACCAAACCCACAGGCAGGACAGGAAGGCCAGGACTCAACTCTCTTAGTATATAGACCATGGACACCGGGATATCCGAAAGCTACAGAGAATTCCCCATCCAAAAATCAATTTTGAAAACTTTATACAAGATTTACAGGGTATGAGATTGAGTTACCACTTAAATGGGGAAGAAGTAGAGAAGGTAATTAGACAAATTATAGGTCCGGACTGGCACATGGTTTGCGGCGTCTGGAATGCTCGTGATGCGCAACTTAGACCACTCCTACATAGTGACGCAGAGCTAGATACTAGGTTGAAAGGTCTTACAGACTGAATTACTGAAAAATGGAAACCTAGAGCAGATTGGACTTGTATTAACCAGTGCATACAACAAGATAATGAAACAGTGGATGCATACTATGGTAGATTATTAGAATGTTTCAATAACCACAGTGGTATGATTATTCCTGAAAATCAGAAAAATGATAGCCCATATGAACAACAATTGAAAATGCATTTTTAAAGGTTGCATTGCCCTATCAGTAGCTTCATCACGAAGCATATGATAGATCATCGAGCAGTAGGCTTCAAGCCTTACTAGAGTATGCTAGGCATGCTGAAAGACATTTTAACAGCAAAAAGAAAAAGAAGACGCAGGTCTTCACAGCTGAAGACGGAGCAGAAGTTTTTGTAGTACAGTCAGGTAAAAGGGTAAATACTCAGGTCAACAAACGCTCTGACAGGGACCCAGAGGCCTATGAGGATAGGAAAAAGAGGTGAGTGCTTTAACTGCGGAAGAGGACATTTAGCAAGGGATTGCAGGAACAAACCACCTGCAGAAAAAAGGATAAAAATGATGAGGATTGACTATATGACAGTCGTACTGTTCAACAGTCATCAGGAGAGACTAATGGGCAGGAGATGATGTAAATATAATAGAAGAAATAGATGAAATACAAACGGATGTAGAAGCTGGGGAAAGTGAAGTTTTAGATTTAGCCTTGTTGAGCTTGGAGCTCTATTTAGCAGACACAAAACCGGAAGTTACACTTCTGGTGGAGGGAGAAGTCAAATTTTGTGTGATTCAGGAGCATCACGAACTTTGATACATCCTTCAAAGTTACACTCTGAATCACCTGACTATATTAGTGAAAGCAGCAAATGGACAGCTATACAGGGAACCACTTTCCCATGATATAGCAATAACTGACCCTGTCTCGGGTATGACCCAGAGAAGTAAAATAGTACTTTCTGCAAAATGTCCAATGAATCTATTGGGAAGAGATCTTATGCAGCTTTTTGGCATAGCAGTAGTTCCCACCATGAAGGGTATGGAGGCACAGAGACAAATGGATGCTTTTGTAGTGTGATCGGAGGGTGAAGCCTATTATTGGTACAGCCAGGACCTGGTTACGACCGGTCCAGGGGCGGTGACCAAAGAACTGATGAACGTAGCCATCAGTAAGGTGCCCTCCCTCGACTTTGATCAGCAACATTTGTTACATTGTACTCTATACTATTGTAGCACACCAGGGCCTGATAAGGAATATGAACAAAAGTTGTTCAGAAATCCTGCGAATAGATTAGTATTACGGACTTTGTATTGGGATACTGAGGGTAATAGTGTGGTGAGTTGTTCATTACCTCAGGAGTTCATGGAATTGTATAAGTCCAACAAACTACCGCATGTCAGTTTAACCAAAGGCAAAGATGTTAGATGGGTAGATCTGGGTGACAAAGTGACAAGATGGGAGAAACAAACCGACTCAGAATTGTCAGAGCAAGGAGTACAGAAACAGAAACTGAATTGGCTAGCATAGCGCCCAGCTGTACACTTACAACAGAGTGAGGACAGCTGATTGGCGTTCTTGTTAGAAGAAGAAGAAAAAGCCTTGAGTGATATACCAAGCATTCTTTGGTCGACAGGGAAATCAGATGTAGGGCTTATTCGGACAGCGGGTCCAGTAACTATTACACCAAAATCAGCATTTAGACCACAAAAAAGACAATATCCTTTGAGGAAGGATGCAGAGCAGGGAATCAAACCTATAATAATGGCATTACTTAAGGAAGGGATACTGGTAGAATCTTTGGATTCACCATGTAATACTCCTCTGTTTCCTGTTAAAAAAGCAAACGGGGAATGGCGGATGGTACAAGATTTACAAGCCGTGAATGATGCGGTAATACCTAGGGCACCCTCTGCCAGACCCACATACTTTATTAAATGATTTGAAGCCACAACAGAAGTATTTCACTGTGGTAGACATAATCAATCTTTCTTTTCAATACCTATACACCCTGATAGTCAATATTGGTTTGCGTTTACATTTCAGGGTAAAAGGTATACATATACTCAACTACCACAGGGATATAGCGAAAGTCCAACAATATTCGCACAAGAGATGGCTAGCAACCTGGCGGGATTTACTCCACCAGGGGGCAGTCAAGTGTTACTTTATGTAGATGACATCTTGCTTGCAGCCCCTACCCAGCAGCAATGTAGGGAAGACACAATAGCATTGTTGAAGTTTTTGGCAGAACAAGGGCATAAAGTAAACAAGCACAAATTGCAACTTTGGAGAAAGCAGGTTAAGTACCTGGGATATGTGATATCCAAGGAGGGTAGAACATTAGATGAAGCTAGAAAAACGGCGATTTTGCAAGCACCTAAACCAACTACCAAAAAGGAAATTATGTCCTTTCTGGGAACGACTAATTTTTGTCGAAGTTGGATACCGAATTATGCTTTGGAGATAGCTCCATTGGCTGATTTAATTTGTAAAACACCGATGGCAGCACAAGAGACACTACATTGGACATCGGAAACAGCTTTTTGCAGACTAAAACAATTGATAGTTTCATCATTAGTTTTAGGACTTCCGAATTACCATAAGAGATTTTTTCAGACCGTGGATTGTAGGCAGGGATATATGACGTCAGTATTGACGCAACAGCATGGAAGTAAGCAACGCCCCATAGCTTACTATTCATCGCAGTTAGATCCGGTGGCACGATCATTGCCACATTGTGTACAGGCAGTTGTCGCAGCTGCTATGGCAGTACAGGCTTCGGCCTCAGTGGTGTTGTTTCACCCTCTCACTTTGAGAGTGCCTCATGCAGTTGCGATAATTTTATTGCAAGAGAAAATAGCATTTTTATCTCCTGCTAGACATCTTTCTTGTATGACCATACTATTGAGCCAACCTCATATGATAATTGAACGATGCACAACATTAAATCCATCAACGTTGCTTTCGACTCCTGTGGATGGCACACCACACAGTTGCCTACAGGAAATGGAACAAATAACTTTACCTAGACAAGATCTCACTGATGTGCCTTTAGCTGATGCAGAGGTGACATTTTATGTAGACGGATCATGTAGAAAGGGTCCTACAGGAAAGAATCTAGTGGGTTATGCAGTAGTAACGGATGTTGAAATTGTAGAAGCACAACCCCTGCAGCATAACCTGTCTGCTCAAGCAGCAGAATTGATAGCTTTAACACGTGCTTGCACTTTAGCGAAAGACAGATGTGTAAACATATATACTGATAGTCAGTATGCGTTCTCTACAGTGCATGTTTTTGCAACAGTGGAAGAATAGGGAATGATAACATCCACTGGCAAACCGATTAACCATGCGCAATTAATTTTGAATTTGTTAGATTCCATTCAGTTACCTACTAAAGTAGCTATTTGTAAATGTGCAGCTCATACTAAACAACAGGATAAGATTTCAACTGATGCAGCTGCAAAGCAGGCTGCCTCAGACCCAGAGACTTTGTTTTCAAACGAGGAATTACAACCTTCTGAGACTTTAGATCTAGAAATGTTGAAAACAATGCAGACATTAACTACAAAAGCAGAGAAGCAGAAGTGGGTTAGACGAGGAGCAATTCTTGAAGAAGGACTGTACATCTCCAAAGAGAAGAAGCCAATATTACCATCTAATTTATTTAGATATGCGGCTTTGTTGAGCCATGGGCAGAGCCATGTCTCAACAGGGGGGATGGTGCAGTTAGTTAACAGAACATTCCAAACATATGGATTCACAAACTACACACAAAAATTTTGTGCAGCATGTCATGTTTGTAGTAAACATCATGCACAGGGAGCATTCAAACCGTTTCCTACACCACCATATCCGTTCCATACTATTTGTATGGATTTTATAGAACTGAATAAATGTGAAGGAAAGAAATACTGTTTAGTGATCATAGATATGTTTTCAAAATGGGTAGAAGCTTTTCCGACTAGGAATCCGGATGCAGCAACAGTGGCAAAGGCCTTAGTAAAGGAAATTATTCCTAGATTTGGCATACCGGAGAAAATTTATAGTGATAATGGAACACATTTTGTTAATCAGACAATCCAGCAACTTGGGAGATTCTTTGGGATTTCTTTGAAGAACCATTGTGCTTATCACCCCCAGTCAGCAGGACTGGTGGAGAGGTACAATGGGATTTTAAAAAATAAGTTAAGGAAATTGATGAGTGAGACTCAGAAGAATTGGATTTGCTGTCTACCTTTAGCACTGCTGAGCATGAGAACAGTTCCAAATGTAAAAGGTTTGACCCCCTTTGAAGTAGTATTCGGAAGAGCATATTATGTACCACAGTGGAAAGCCCTCATGCCTGCAGAGCTGGAGGCCAATAGCTCATTAGCTAGTTATATGAAAAGATTATTAACAAATAAGACTGTTTTGCAGTTGAACTCTTTTCCAGACAAAGAAGAAACAAAACAGGAAGTCGTGCTGACCCCGGGGTCCTGGATTTGGCTGAAAGTTATTAAGAGGAAGAATTGGACAAGTCCGAGGTGGGAAGGTCCGTACCAGGTACTGTTGGCAACGCCTACTGCAGTAAAAGTTGCTGAGAGATCATCCTGGGTTCATCTGACGCACTGTAAACCGCTCAAAGAGTTTAAGTTAGACAAACATTTTGTAGCTGATATACCACAGAAACAGGATGGCCAGGGGCAGAGTGTATAAAAATGCAAAGCAACCCCAAAGACATTGGTTCACTGGCCTACTGATCATACACCTATTAACCATGCTTGTGGTGACTTTTTTGTTGTTATGGTTTTTCTTGCATATAACTACACAAGTGAAACTGATGAAACGTGATGAACTGGCCATAGATTGGCATCCGAACTTTAACACGTACCTAGCCATGAAACGTGTATATGTAGAGACTATGAACGTTTCAAACTGTTGGGTTTGTACTGCTATACCTACAGCATATGGAGGACTTTTGATGTCTGCTGTCCCCTTGGGGATAAATGAGACTTGGGAGAATTTATTATTCGACACAGGTACTGTGAGATCACAGGACAAAGTGGCATTGTATTTACCCGTTACACAAAGAGGAACTGTTTTTATAAAAATGATACACTTCAAGTTGGTTGGAGTAATTGTAACATAACTGTGTCTTACAAATGTTATATAAAAGCTAAAGACCAGAGTACTAGTTGTAGCACGAATTACGATTCGTATTTGAGCTTGATGAAAACAACGTTAAAAGATGTGCAGAGAAATCCTGAATTGTATAAACAGTTATCTGTTATAGACAGGAAAATGTTTCATTCAGAGTTAACCCGCATCAGTACTAAAGTAGAAAATTGTTATTTTGTTTGTGGGAAAAGCATATAAATGGTTACCTGAGAATTGGTCCGGCAGTTGTTTTTTGGGTTATCTGGTTCCAGCCATAAGACATACTGCAGAATTGCCTCTGGGTAAGATACGCAATGTGAGAGATGTAGTTCAAAAAACTGGGAACACGGTCGAGAAACCTACTAATCCAGTGGGTAAGATTGAAGCAAGCTGGAAAGACCAGTCGTCTGTGAAAGATAAAGAAAAATTGACTCATATGTGAGTGACAGTGTCATATCCTGGGCTGGAATATTCCCAGCCTAATCGATCTGGGAACTGAGGAAATTGTCAAAGCTTCTCGAAGTGATGAGCAATGCGACTTTTTCTGCTCTCGAACTTGTGACTGATGAACTGAATGCAATGAGAACTGTTGTACTACAAAATCGAATGGCTCTTGACTTCACCCTAGCGCTTATCAAAGAAGAATGCTGTGCGTATATTCCAAACAACAGACATGAAATAAATGATCACCTAGAGGTAATACAGCAGGTATCAGCTATGGTGGAACCAGGCCCAAACCCACTGACGAACTTTTTCCAGAATCTATTTGGGGGGTGGGGTTCAATCCTAATGAATATTTTAATTGCTATTTGTGTGGTTTTGCTCATAATTGGAGCATGTGTCTGCTGCGGGATACCCTGTGTGAAAAGGTTAGTTAGAGATTTTGTTGACATATCAGTAATTGAGACTATGTACCAGGATATGGAATTGAACCTGTTGATACCAAGTGAAAGCCTGTCTGAAATATAAAACAAATGACTTGCTTAGCTGAAAGTCCTTAGAAAGGAAAAGGCTAAGAAACAAAATGATATTGTTTATGTTTCTGAATAGAATGAAAAGCATTAACAGGAGGGAGAATGTTAGAAAAATATGTGCTTAGACATATATAAACTATTAGAAAAATGTGTGCTTAGACATATATAAACTATTAGGAAAATATGTGCTTAGACATATATAAACTATTAGAAGAATATGTACTCAAACATATATGTAGTGCAAAGTTTGGAAACAGTATAATATGTAATGCATTTAATTCTATTTTACTAGAATGACTGTAGAAATGATCTTGCATGAAATTGCTTGAAGCTTAACTGTAGTGTAGTTAAAACTCTGACCCTGACAGTAGCTAGCTCAGCAGGCTTATGTCTTTCAGCATTATTATCTGCAGGGTCAGAAAGAAATGAATATGTATGCATGTGTATCTTTCTTCCTTCCACCGAGAAGGATGGCCTTGCGAACACTATCTCAGATAGTGTCCAGCTGGTGGTGACCAGAGAGACAAAGGAACGTATTAAGAAGACATTCATCCATTGTATTCGAACTAATCCAAGAGCCTTGAATTAGTAACATCCACGGGAAGAAATTGTAACTGACCAGGTGCCTTACAAGGCTATAATATTCTCATGGGAAAGTTTTTGAAAAAGCATTACATCAGCGTTTACTTATGGACTATAGTGATGTAAAGGCCCTGTGACTGACCACGTCAGTAAGGTGGGCAAAAGCTGATTGTAAATGGTATATAATTGAAGGTACTTCCTGAATGTAATTAGTCAAAACTCTATACATGTTATGTATGTTTTTTTGCCTCCTAATGTACATTAGATAAAGAAACGTTATTTAAAACCTCGAGCCTACTGTCTTACTGACTGTTATTTTGAAATGCCTAATGATTTTTACAGTCTGATTTAACAATTTATTTAACAGCTGGGTACATTGCTTTGGACAATGTACCACATTTTTTATATTTTTGTAAATATTTCATATTTTAAAAAAATGACACCACAAAGGCAAGTGCAGGCCATTACATCAACTCCCCCTACAAAAAAAAAAAAAATAATACAATTGATAGTATGGGTGTAGTCAATAACAGTATTGAGTTACTCAAAATGTCTGCAAAAGATCACATAAAAACATAACCTGGACTCGATATACTGTGAATTATAAAATCAGTTTTAAGATAGGACTGTCACATGGCTGGCATGGTTATTTAGAGTGCACTGTGATATGCAATGTTGTTGATTCCACTTTTTAGTAACACATATGTTCACTGAGATAGTGACACTTGTATGAAGTATGAATTTACAACTAGACTATGACTGAAACACTTCCAGATTCATTACTAAAGACAGACAAAACACAAGAGTATAAACTACAGTGAACAGCTATGGAATCAATGAGTTAAAAAGGATCTGGCTGGGATAATATTTTAGGATTTGCCTATGTATAGGTCTTGTTTAGATGTACATGCTGTTCTGTACACTGTGTTAGTTAACAGTGTAAACATTCCAAGACTGAGCATTACTTTCTGAAACTTCTTTTGCTACTATAGTAAGAACTTCCTGAGTTTTGTTTGTCTTTTCAGCTTTTCCCGGTTAGGGGTCGCCACAGCAGAACTCCGGTACGCTAATGATTGGCAGTAGATTTTTATGGTGCTGAGTTGCCAGCCCGACGCCCAACCTTCAGCGAAGGCACTCTCATTCATGCATGTCTTTTGGAGGCCACTCGATCATGGGGAGGACATGCAGACTCCACACAGAAGGCACTCCAGCCGAGAATCGAACAGGAGAACCTCTTGCTGCAAGGCAACAACGCTACCGCTGTACCACCGCGGCTAGGCTTGTCTAAACCTGTCTGTGCTTCCTTTAGACTCTATATACAGATACCATCCGAACAGGGGAACCGTTCTTGTGCTTGCAGATTGCTGATATTTGCTGATGACTTGAAACTGCAAAGTGACCATATTGTTATCATACTAGTTGATTTATAAATGTTGTGAGCTTATCTTTTGTGCTGAATTACTGCAGTTTTATGTATATTTCTGAATTACAAGGTTGGAGGAAGTCCCTGTTAGGTTTATATTTAGTAGGCATAACACTTACAAGCTGTAGAGTGTTCTTCTTGTAAACTACCATCAAGTAAACCAAACATTATGCTTGACTGGCCTGACGGCATGACTAAACTTCAAGACAGAAATTTTTAGCACTCAATTGTGTGAACAATAAAGTGTGTGTGACTCATAAGGAATATAAGGAAAACTGAAGATCACTATAACAGATTTAAAATGTTTGCTGCAGGGGGCTGACCCTCAAACATGGAGTGGTGCTGTGCTTCTCATAACTCAGCTGCTTATGTATAATATCCCCATGATTGCTACACATTGGAGTAAGGGGAATTCTCCAAAACACTGAGATCTCAGAATGACTATATAGTCAAACTCAACTGCACTTTTATGTTTGCATTTCTGAGTGTTGAACACATCTGTGTTGAAGTTCTGCTTTGCTGTTTATGACCTCACATACCTTATGCAGCTGTGAATGGTTGGGGCCCTAAGTCCTACATCAAGAACTCCTTTTCATTTTTGAGGGTAGAACTGATTGTGCTACATCTGCCACACTTTGATTATTTGCCTTTCTTCTTTGGGATTTGGAGCTTGGTCCCCTACCACTATGGATGTGCTGAGACCCCACAGAAGACTAATTGTGGTCCCTTCTGGATACATGTAGGTTTGTGGTAAATAGTGCTACTTTTGGTAGATTTAATGAGACTTCCTAGTAGAATAAAATAAATCCTTTCATAGGACTTCATTTTAATCCCGTACTTTATCAATATTCCTCATCTTTTCCACTTTCCTATTGCTTCCTGGCCTGCCGCTATCATGGTTCTTTCCCTCTGTCTTTCCATGCCCCTTTCATTATTTCTAATACTCCTTATGATCTTTATATCTGTCACATGGTCCTTGTCCCGTTTTTACTCTTTTTTAGACACCATTTGCCAGTGCTCACTTCAGAGACTGCTCTGCCTTTACACTAAACTTCCAGAATATTGGTTCCTCTTAAGCTAATCACAAATCTCATCTGTTTATAACACAATTGCTCTACTCTTTCTCACTGTCCTTAGCATCTCAGTAACATCTAACAAAATCGCCACAATAATTTTAACTCTTCATACCTCATCCCTAACAACTTCTATAAATCTTCTTCCTGTAGTAGCCCCCATATCAGGCTGATTAAATCATAACTCAACCAATAATCTGTCAGTAAACCACAATGCATTTCTTATCTACAGTCTCGGCCTTTCTGAAAAGAAAGGGGCTAATTTTATATGAACAACAAGAAGACTCATAAAAGCCTTTATTTCCCTGGCTATCTTAGCTACACTTACCACTACAATCACCCCATCTCAAGCCCTCAGACTGCAGTCTCCTCCACCTCCATCTCATACTGAAACCTTGTTGACACTCTAGTATCCCTTTTCTCCTATTCTGCAAAGTAAATCCAGTTGTTAAAAGAGTAAAAGCCTGACAGAAAGGATAACAGCATGTACTGCTTCTTATTTCCAAACAGTTAGCAGCTACTTCAAGTGCTAAAGATAATGCTACCTCAGTCCGTTCTCTTACTTTGTAAGTGCTTGATTTCTTTTAAAGTCTCAGTTGAGCTCTGAGCTTGTCAATAGTTAATTTTTTTCCCCTAATTCTTATAATATAATTGTCTGCAAGCAATTTTGTTGTTCAAAAAGTACAAGTTTTCCTTGCGGTTTAATGTTTTTCATTATAGGTGGGAGACTTCTTATCCCCTAACTATTGCACCTCACTACAAGGATCTGTTTTTTTCTTTATATGTTTATATATATGTAAAACATAATAATGAACAAACAAATGCTTGAATGCCAAAATATACTGATCCCACAAGACTGAACCTCAAAAGATTGAAAATAAAAAAAAAAAAAAATTAAGCATCTTTTATGCAAGGGGGGGCTTGTCCCCCTGCATCCAACACATCCCCTGTAATTTAAATATACCTACTCTGAGATTGAATTACACTGAGGAAAGGGCAAAATCCCACCTCCTGCTGTACCACAAGTTCCCAGAACCAGCTATGGCATTTTTCAAAATGTTGAGATTTTGATCTAATATGTCTGTAAGAAATGGATATGACATTGTAAACATTTGACTAAATGAATAGAACCCCCATGTATATGTATGCCTATATGTATGTATGTATAAAGATATACATATAGATATACATATTCTGCAATATATAGACGTGTGTATATCTACATTTATATATAAATCTCTTGCCACCCCTGTAGTGCCTTTTTTAGGCAAGGTTCAAATGACAAATTCACCACCGTAACAGGAACAGGCAAGCAAAAACTGAGGGTAATGCTACTCAATGTTGGAAGTCTAGATCTCAAAATGCACTCCCTCAAGGCACTCCTTAAAATGGAGAACATCGATATCTGTGCAGTGACTGAGACCTGGTTCAAGGCTCCAGAGTGCACTCCTGCATTACCAGGCTATAATTCATACCACACCTTTCAGCCATCTAACCTGGACCAGAACACCAAAGGTGGAGGTGTGTCCATATTCATTAAGGATATCCACGCCTCCAGGCTATTTGCTCAGCATAATGCATCCAAGGTTATCCAAGTGCAATTAACTCAGGGCAAAACTGCAATCCAAATTGTAGCTTGCTACAGCTCCCCCACCATGCCCCATAGATTCCCACTCCTCTTTTCTTGATATGCTGTAAAATATTAGGGTTCAACCAAACACCCTAATAATGGGTGATTTCAACTACCCCACCATTAACTGGGAAAACTACTCATTTATAAATTCCAGTGCCCTGGACCAATTTATCCACACCCCCACCAGGAGCAACAATATCCTAGACCTAGTCATTACCAACATGAATGACAGGTGTTCCATACCTGAAGTCAACTCCTCATTGGTCAGATTCAACCATAAGCTAATCACCCTAGATATCCACATCCCACCCTCACCCCCCATTAAGGAAGCCATGGAAAAAAATTTCTCCAAAGCCAACTTCATGCTTCTTAAGACAGAAGTCATGAACTTCATCACACCCATGCAGATGGACAATACAGTTATGACTGCTGAATCATACACAAATGCACTCTATAAACACTTACACGAGTGCATGGATCATGCTATCCCAAACAGAGCCAAGGCACCTCTAAAAAAGGAAGGCAATCTGGTGGTCTCCTGCCATAAACAAACTCTATAACAGAAGGAAGAAACTGTTGCAAAAGAGAGTAAAATCCAATGGGTGGAGGAGCTCCCTGGTAGGCTTCAGTAAGAAGCTAAGATCCCTTATAAGATCTTCCAAACCTAGCTACAAAAACTAAATCACCACTGATTCTAAGGACAACCACAAAGCATTCTATAGCTATGTCAGGAATCTCAATGGCAACACCCAGATCTGTTCTGAGTTACACCACAACGGCACGAAAATTACAGAACCAACTGATATTGCCAACATCCTGGCAGATAGGTTCAGTTCTAACTTTACCCCCCTCTTACCCCCTAAAGGGCCCATATCTACACAGGAAGAATGCTGAGTCCCTGTAATCACAACTACTCAGGTAAAAGCTGCACTCTCTAAAGCCAAAAAAACAGCATCCATGAGATTGGACAACATCCCAGGCTGCATTTTACATGAATTCAGAACAAATTAGCTCCCCACCTAAGCACCATGTTTAGTCATAGCCTCACATCAGACTTTGCACCCACTGAATGGAGCACAGCAACAATTATCCCACTCCACAAAGGGGGAGCCACCACTGATCCCAGGAACTATCGCCCTATTAGCCTGATGAGCCTGTTCTGTAAGGCCATGGAATGTATCATGGAACTCATAAACAAAGACATTGGTAACCTACAAATTTTGGACCCCACCCAGTTCAGGTTTGTGAAAGGCAGATCATGCCTCCTGAACCTGACAGACGTCTTTGAGGCAGTCACCAAAGCTGTAGACGAGGGTAAGGTGGATCACACAACCTATCTTTACCTCGCCTCGACACCATCCCCATTCTGGAATTATAGATAAACTCAGTAAACTAGGTATAAATCCTTATGTCACAAGATGGGTTGCCAACTGGCTCAGTGACAGAACCCACACTGTAAACGTTGCAGACTCCAAATTTGACTTCAAACCAGTGACAAGTGGAATACCACAGGGTTCAGTCCTGGGGCCTCTCCTGTTTGGTATCTACTTCTCTGAAGTACAGGCTAACACAGAAGGCCTTTGACTAATGAAGTTCACAGATGACTGCAAACTAGGAGCCATAGTCAAGTCCCCAAATGATGTGGACATCCTACAGAAGGGCCTCACTGAGACAGATGCCTGGTGTCAGAGCCATGGCCTCAAGCTCAATGCCAAAAAGTGCATTGTCATCACCTTTGGTAAAAACTCTGTACCCATGAACTAGCACAGAGGTGGCAGTCTACTGAATGCCAAATGTGTGATAAGAGACCTTGGGACCCAGGTGGACAGTAGTCTCTCCTTTAATAATCACATCACCACAGTAGTCAGGAAATCATTCTACATGGCACACCTCATTAGAAAAGGGTTCTCATCCAGGAAAAAAAGGTCATTGCTCCCCTCTACCCAACAATCATTAGACCCATTATAGAGTACAATGCTCCTTTTGGAATATACCTCACAAGACATCTGCAGCAGCTAGAAAGGCCATAGAAGTACCTCACAAAGAGGATTACTGGCCTCAAATAGATGCCCTACACTGACCGTCTCAAAAAAACTCCAACTTTACTCCGTAGCATATCGCCTACTCCGAGGTGATCTCTGCGTAACATAAATCTATGTCAAACCCAGAGCTGTTGGACATGCCGCAACTAAAGAAATCCCAATCCCTCTGAGCTACATGCTCTAGGGACCTAAACCTTGTAACCACAATAAACAGGACATGCTGGAGGGATAGATTCCTGTCCCACAGACTTCTCATACTCTGGAACAAGCTACCCATCTATGTCAAGCAAAGTTCCTCATTAGCACTCTTCAAGAAAAATCTTGATGAGTGGATGGGAAATAGGAAATACACCCCGGGGATCACTTCTGTGGCTCTGCTCGACAGGGGCACAGGAAAATAACTTTCTTGGGTGGTGTAAGCCAGGGAACCTTGTTGGCTAGGCTTACTTAAGGCCCTTGGGCCAATAGCCTAGTACCTACCTATGAGCCTATGAACCTAATATATATATATATATATATATCTATATATCTATATATATATATATATATATATATATATATATATATATATATATATATATATATATATATATACACACACACACACACACACACACACACACACACACACACACACACACACACACACACACACACACACACACACACACACACACACACACATAGATGCATTTATGACGTGATATCACTGACCTGTGCTTATACCAGGTGTATATAGTGAACATAGTCCTGTGTTTTTGGATAGCACTATGACTACTACAGATGTACAATATGACAGTAGGGGATAGATTCATTGGTTGTTATTAGGCTAAAGACCCAGAAGGATAAGACTATTTATGCTTCCCAACTTTATCTGGCAAGTTTTAATACCCTAGGGTTGTTTTAACTCACTCAAGCCTATAATGCTTTTTTGTATAATTCCAGATAACACCCATACCTACTTATCGCATCCAGAACTTTTTTGAGTTTGATTTCTTTAAATTATTGACTTACCAGCTAATAATAGGGAGTGTTAGAAAGGGCAAGGAATTATTAATAAAATAACACTAAGACTGTTAGTGTAGGATGTCCTGCAGTTGAGAAATGAATCATTGTTTGCCACTTATTATTCATATTTTCAAATTTATGTTCATATTTTCATAACTGAGAGACCTACATTTTTATTGAGGTGTAAGGTGTGAAACACGAATGTGGGAGACATGACAATTCACTGTCAATACTATTTTATACCACACTATACTGGAAATCTTGCTAGTTGTTTGCTAGTAATTATGAAAATAAGCAATATTTCCATTTATACTTAATACATCAAAAAATGAGTGACTTACAAACTGTTGCATGACCTTAAGTGAAACCCTAGATATCGTTGAAGTAAACTGTCTTTGATATTTGAACTGTAAGTTGCACATCTTGAGAGATAGCCAGTATTATTTGTTTTGCTAATCATA
Source organism: Protopterus annectens (assembly GCF_019279795.1). Classification (NCBI taxonomy): domain Eukaryota; kingdom Metazoa; phylum Chordata; order Ceratodontiformes; family Protopteridae; genus Protopterus; species Protopterus annectens. Next base: position 255,848,715 of record NC_056727.1, on the reverse strand, counting down.
AAATTAATAATATATGTTCATATTTCTGTAAATAGCTCAATAAACATGTACTTAGAGAGGAATTTCTTGTTGTCATGTGAAAGCATAAGTCTGGTTAACAAAAATATTCTAGCAGTATATGTTTAGGTTGTACGGTTTTCAAGATAAGATAGTTTATGAAAGTTTACAACAATTATAATTTGGGGGTTGTGTTTATTATATTATACAATGACTGGCCATTAACATTCAAAAACGAGCACACTGACTGCTCAGCCAATACAGCATGCCCGTTGTAAATTGAGCATATACCAATAGAAAAAAAGTCTGGTTGACCGACCTTTTTCCATTACTATATGCTATAACTTTTTAAGTTTTCTTCACCGTAAAAAAAAAAAATAATAATAAAAAAATTAGAAATCCGGACAGTACGGAGATATAAGTGAGATTGCATGGAGAAAATACTAGGAAAATCAGGTACATTATTCAAAACTAAAGAAATGTACCTGGTTTTCCTTGTAATTTCTCCATCCAAAGTGTCTGGATTTCAACGTTATTAAAAAAAAAAGAGCAACGGAAATCTTCCTTTCTCCATTGCCTCCTTTCCAATGTACTGATGTACTGTGTAAGTTTGAGAACATAAGTCTCATACGCATGCACAGTACATCAAAAAAGCAGCAGGATATCCAATAAAAGCACACCACAGAGCCATCATACAAAGACATTATTTAAGAAATGTAAGTAATGTTTTTTCTTAAATAATGTAATTGTATAATAGCAACAACTGACTCTGTGGTGTGGTATATTGAAGATTTACCTATGGTTGTCTTTGTTTAATAACTCGGGCTTCGCCCTCATGCTTAAACCACACCAACTGTGGGTAAATCTTCAATATACCACACTGATGTCGTCAGTTATTGCTGTAGTATATTACAGTGGGAAAGACTATGAATGCATCTACTATTATCACTATAAAGAATACTTCTTACTGATAACACTGTTATTTGTACAGTTTTAGTAGTTTTTATTTTTTTACAAAATACTTGTATTTGTTTATCTTTTGCTTTTTGAGTTTATTTTTCAGAAAATAATCTGGAATGCAGATATACATAGGCTTGGGCATGGGTAGTCAAGCATTTACAGGCTACCTCTATCTAAAAGAAATATAGGTGCCAGATCTGGATTAAATTTATTTATTGATTTATTTATACTTGTTGATCGGGAGTGTCCGACTGGAAGTAGGTCCATTTTCAGCGGAGGCCCAGGGAGAAAAGCTCCACAGTTAAAATAAACAGACAGTAGTTACATTGGATTACATAGCGATTAACAATTTAACATAGCAATTAATTACAAACATATTTACAGATGAAGAACAAAGTACATCAGTAGACAACTAGAATCTTTATCTGGGAAGTACATAACAGACATTAACAAATGTTACAATAAGAAGTTCCTGCTGTATAATAAGTACTAGGCTTATGAGCGTCTGATGTTGCTATAATCAAGGTAGTTAGTGGGGTGGAAAGAAAGGTAATGGATGGGGTGGGTGATTTTAGAGTGGAAGTTGCAAGGGCATAGCCAGCATGTTTTTAGGTGTGCTTTTAGTAAAGTTTTGAAGTGGGTGCATGATGGTATGGAGGTAATTGTGGGTGAGAGGAAGTTCCATAATTTGGCTATGGCGCAAGAGAATAGTGCTTCACCAGCAGAGTTATTGGCTTTATTGATTTGCAAGTGATTTTTGTTGCTGGATCTTAGTGGTCTGGTGGTGCAATAGGGTTGGAGTAGATTCTGGAGGGATGGGACATTTAGTGGATGGTTTACTAGTTTGTGGGCGAGTGATAGTTGATACCATTGAAGGAGGTGAGGGAGTTCAAGCCAGCCCATTTCAGCAAGTGACAGACAGTGGTGACTACTGTAGGATGCCCCTGTGGCAAATTTGGCAATTTTGTTGTAGCAGGTCTCTAGCTTGTTTAGATCACATTGCCTTAGGCTGGTATATATTGGAGAGGCATAAAGTAGGGTGGAGATAAGGTGGGAATTTGCTATTGAAATCTTTGCTGCTTTGGTGAGAAGTTGCTTATTTCTGTATAACGCTCCTAGTTTTTTGTGAACTTTTATGGTCATGGATATGTGAATGTCAAATTTTAGTTTATTGTCTATTTCCACTCCTAGCAATTTGGTGTGTTCAGTTGGGTATATAGTGGTGTTGTCTTTTGCTGTGATGTTAAAGTGAGCATTGTTTAGAGTATGTTTGGTGGGTTGAAAGATGAGTAGTTTAGTTTTGTTTGGGTTGAGTATTAATTGGGCATCAGACAACCAAGTTTCAACAGAGGAAAAGGCTTCCTGTGTGACTTTTTGCAGTTTGGGTAGGGACTGGGCTGAGCAGATGATGGTTGAGTATTGTATGAGTGTGCCATGTTTGGTGGCAGAAGCTAGATTATTGGTGAAAACAGAGAAGTAGGGGTCCAAGGATGGATCCTTGGAGAACCCCTATGGAGACAAGTAGTTGGGAGATATGTCATTCTGCCATACAACGGATTGTTGGTGGTCAGACAGGTAACTCTGAAACCAGTTGGTGACTGATTGAGAGAAGGATAGGTTATTGAGGACACAGATGAGTTGTTTGTGTGGGACCATGTCAAATGCTTTAGATAGGTCTAGGAAAGTAGCAGAGAAGAGATAGCCATTGTTTTTATGCTGAAGGATAGTGTTAGTAAAGGAGAGTAAGGCAGTGGTGGTGCTATGGTTTGGTCGGAAGCCATGCTGAGTATTGGAAAGGAGGTTGTTAGTAAAGAGGTAGTCTGAGACCTGAGAATGTATGCATCTCTTTAGTATTTTGGAGAGTGGGGAGAGAATAGCTATGGGGCAGTAATTGGTTAGTTCTGTGGAGGGGCCACCTTTGTGGAGGGGAATTATATGTGATACTTTCCACGGTGTGGGAAAGTAACTTTCTGACAGAGATCGGTTAATCAAGATGGATACTGGGTAGGCCAGAGCATCAGCTGCGATTTGTAGGTATTCACTTGGGAGGTTGTCAGCTGCTAATTTGGTGGGCTTAAATTTATTTACGAGTTTTTTATGTTGGAGGTAGGTACAGGAGAAAAAGAGAAGGCAGTGGGGAGATTACTAGTTGAAGGTGTGGGTTGGAGGGGAGGGGGGTTGTATTATTTAGCTAGTGATAGTATGATTTGTGTGAAGTGTGTGTTGAATAAGGTAGCAATATTTTTGGAGGAGTGAGGGATGTTAGGAGGAGGGGTAATGACTTTACCTGGGTGGAGGATGGAGTTTATGGAGGACCAGAATTGTTTGGGGCTGTGTTGGGAGGAGTCTAGGGCAGACTGGTAGTATTGAAATTTGTCCTGTTTTATTAGCTTTTTAACTCTATTGCGTAGTTCTAGGAATTTCTGTCTAGTTGAGGGGTTTTGGTTTTGCGCCAGTGCTCCCAGGCTTTATCCCTGTTTTTCATTTCTGACTTAGTGGTTTTCTGTAGCCATGGAGAGGGTTGTGCTTTCATTCTGGAAAGTCTTATGGGGGCATGGTAATTAAGGATGCTCAGGAAGGTAGTATTAAAAATTTCAACTGCGTCAAGACTGAGGTACTTTAGGGGATGCCAGTTACATTCTTTGAGGGATGAGATGAATGTGAGTGGGTTAAAGTTTAGTTTTTTATGTATTTGACGGTAGATGACAGGTTTAGCTTGGTATAGATATTTTTGAGTAGGAATGTTGGGGAGTAATCACTGAGGCTATCTGATAAGCAGCCTGTTATATATGACTGGGGGCTCTTACTGACTAGTATCCAATCCAGGGTAGTCTGCTTGCTGGAGTTTTTATTTATCCTGGTTGGCGACTGGACTAGTTGGGTGAAGCCATGAAGGTTTATATGATGGGTTGGATAGTTGCCAGAACAGGACTGCCAGTCAATATTGAAATCACCTAAAATGATAGTTTCTTGGGGGAGATGGTGAGTAGAACAGCTGAGGAGGTTTTCTAGTGGAGGGATGTTTTGGCCAGGTGGGACGTAGCATCCAATTATGTCGATGGTTTTGTTTTGGTTTATTTTGAGGTTGTTATATATTATTTCTTCATTGCCTATTTGTGGAGCTGATGATTTTAAGATCTGGATGTTTAGATGCTGTTTAAATATTATAGCTACACCGCCTCCTTTCTTGTTTAGCCAGTCTACTCTTAGTATGCCGTAACCGGTAGGGAGTATTTGCTCACTGGTAATGTGAGGTTTTAGCCAGGTTTCTGTCAGGATGACTATATCTGGGGAGTACAAGTCTATGGTGGCATGGAGTTCATGGACTTTGTTGGATATACTTCTAATATTTAGGCTTACTAGAAGGAAGTCACTTAGCTTTCTATTGGCTGTGATATGGGAGAAGTTGTGGTTTCTAGTCTGATTATGAGGATTGGGGTTAGAAATGGTAGGGCCAGGGTTGGGGTGGATGTCTCCACTTAGGGCTAGTTTTGATATGCATGAGGTTATTAGTTTTCTCAGTTTTGAATGTGTTTGTTTATTAGGGAAACTTTATGATTGTGCTCTGTGTGTAATAGGTATGGTGGGAGGGTTACTATGTTAAGTTGTAGGGATGCTTTATGTTTGAGTAATATAGTTGGTAGAATATGCGGGGGTGCATAGGGATGGTTCTTGAGTTGGTGGGAGGGGAGCTGAGTGAGGGTGAGACATGAGTGGTGGTGTGAGTAGTAGTACAGTGGTAGTGGTTGAATGGGGGAATGATGGAGCTTTGGTAGGATGTAAGATATGCAAGGAGAGTGCATGCAGTGAGCATAGGTAAGTTATGCTTGTACATGTTAGTTGATGAGGTGTGATAGTAGTGGGAAAATGGAGGAGATAGTGTTGGGTTAGCGCTGTGGTTGGCTATTGGAAAGATGGGAGGGGTTTGTAAGTGTAATAAAGGTAGGACCACTGGGGGTGGGAGGGAATAGGGGACAGGGTGGGGAGCTAAGTGGGTAGAGACCCTGTTAGCTGCTCTTATGAGGGGGCTGGAAACAATCAGGTAACAGAGTAAACTGATAAATGAACATATGATAGTGACAAAGGGTGGTTGTAGTTTAAAAAATGGTGCCTACCACAGGTAATATTTATTAACTTTGGGATTGGCTTAAGGTAATAAACAGGGAAGGGGGAGGGGGAGAACAAGGGTGTGAGCAGGCAGTTCTTTTGTACTGCTGCTAATGAGCCAAAGCAAAGACATGTTTGTGTTTAAGAAACAATCAGAATTGACCAAGGACTGCTCTGAAACTGTAAGTCATTTCTTAACCATTTCTCAGGTGGAAAAACAGGATAACCTTGTATCAGTAGGCTACTGTGGTCTCAGTTTAAATTAACAAACACACAGTATTGATCAGTTATGGATACTATTTGCTAACAGAAGGGAATAAGAGAGAATGTGGAAGATGAGTGTGTGTGTGTGTTTTTGTGTGTGTGTGTGTGTATGTGTGTGTGTGTGTGTGTGTGTGTGTGTGTGTGTGTGTGTGTGTGTGTGTTTTTGTGTGTGTGTGTGTGTGTGTGTGTGTGTGTGTGTGTGTGTGTGTGTGTGTGTGTGTGTGTGCGCGTGTGTGTGTGGGGGGAATGCTTACAAGCCAAAGCACAGTGCTCTCCAGGGGAAAATGAATATTGACTCAAACAGGTCGACATATACTCAAAGTTAACTTTAGCTGTTTGCAGACAGTTCAGACCTGGACTGCCCTTTTCTTATAAGAATGATAAAGGTGGTACCGCAGTTGAATATTTAAGAGTGGTGTTAGTTTTAAAGTTAACTTTAGCTGTTTGCAGACAGTTCAGACCCGGACTGTGCGTTTCTTATAAGAATGATAAAGGTGGTACCGCAGTTGAATACTTAAGAGTGGTGTTAAGTTCAAAGTTAACTTTAGCTGTTTGCAGACAGTTCAGACCCGGACTGCACTTTTCTTATAAGAATGATAAAGGTGGTACCGCAGTTGAATACTTAAGAGTGGTGTTAGGTTCAAAGTTAACTTTAGCTGTTTGTAGATAGTTCAGACCCGGACTGCGCTTTTCTTATAAGAATGATAAAGGTGGTACCGCAGTTGAATCTTAAGAGTGGTGTTAGGTTGGAGAGACACTGAGTTCCTCATGGGGCCCGTAGCAGAGTGGATTGTAGTTTTTCTCATTCCCCATCCAAAGGCCCAAGTTACACTTGAATTGGGTTAGGGAAGAACTTTACATGACATGGATACCTGTTCCACAGATGGAGTAGTCTATGAGCCATATACCTGTCCCTCCAGTATATCTTATTTGTAATGTAGTCAAGGTTCAGGTCGCTAGACTGAGTAATTCTGATGCTATTTGTTTTGTGCATGTGCAACAGGTCCATCAGAATGAGATCAGAGGATGCTTTGTAGGTCAGACATAGATCACTCCTCAGCAGCCTTTCTGAGGAAGTTCTGTGTACACTCCAGTTGTTGTCCTTGGACCTAGATATCATAACCTTGCTTATAAGTTGTGCATTGCAGAGAGGCCAGGCTACCTTCTACATGCTTTCCCAAATCCCTCCCTAGTCACTGGGTATACTCTTAGATGTGCATTATTAGTGAGATAGTTTCCAGGTGTAGCTGTCTTCCCAAAGCATTCTATTATGATTTCTTGGCATTGAGTTGTAAGTGGTGGCTCTGGCATCAGTTATTTGTCTGTGTGAGGTCTTCTTGAATGGCATTTATGTCTTTGGGGGATACTTTGACTGCACCCAATTTGCAATCATCTGCAAACATGGTCAGTGCCACAGGCCCTTGACATTAGCCTTGACATCACAGATGTACATGTCTTGTGGGACTCCACTTGTGGAAGTATACTCTCCTATCCTAATTTCTTGGGTCTTGTCTGTGAGCCATTTGGCTACCCAGTAGGTGATATAGGTGTTTATACCTAATTTTGTGAGTTTTCAATAATGCCCAAGTGCTGTAGTGTGTCAAATGCTTTGACCAGGTCAAGGTTAGTGCGTATACCCTATCTCATGGCCAGGAGGGATGCTTAACATATTAGCTTTCTTTGTTATGACAGTATAGCAGGGGTCATTCACTTCCATAATATGTTATTGAAGGGATCTGGTACAGCTTTGAATCACATTGGTTGGAAATCCATTGCTTTACTGTGTGTGGAGCACAACAGAGTGTATGGTTGCCATTCTCCATTGCTGTGTTTGATGTGCCTGTCAACACAGGCAATGATACCGATGTACATCTACACACAGTTTGTGATTTCATTGTGTTCATGCTGATGTTGCTCATCCATATTCTACTGAACAAAGCTTCAGTGCTTCAGGAACATCAGGTACTTCAGTTTTGTGAGTGATGTATTAGCACTAGTTTACCCATAAATGGCAGGCTCAGTTTCGTCTATGCTATTTTTTTAAACAATAAACATCTTTATTAAATTATCACTTATGACATAGGCAATACTACATATATATAAATAAAAATAAAACATTTACATCATTTTAGTTGCAAACATTACACATCACTTGTAATCTATGCAATCATTGTCAGTCAAACACTACATAGCTCATTCAAATCCTGCCTTCTTTTAAAACTCATTCCTTCTCTGCATGTATTGTTCCTACAACTCCATTTTCTTCTATGTAATTTGCTCCTACCCTTTTCTAAAGATCCGATTTCCAGGTATTTTATCTCTATTACTACATTCACTACTTCTATCTAGTACAGTTGGTTTACACTTTGATTTCCATTTTATTTAGTAATTACTTTTTTGGCAGCTACCATAATTAGAATCAGCAAGACCTTACTATGTCTAGGCAATTCTGATTCTGTATCATAGCTCAAAAAATGTCTTTTATTATACCAATTTGTTAACCCAGAGCATCACCTACAATTTACTCTGTAAGTCATGAAGTTTTTGAGTGACTTAATTTGCATACGATCTGAATGTGGACTGTTCTAGGTATGCTGCAGTGGATACAGGAATTTGAAAGATTTACAGAACTAGTTTGAACTGAGTAAGTTACAGTTCAAGTTTATTATTCTCTTATAATTAAAACACACCTGTACAGAAGGAAACAGATCAAATAAATAAAAAAATCAAACTTTAAACAATCACTAGAAACTAGAAATACTGTAGATGGAATAATGTAATCAATACATTAAAAGTTTAGGGATGACAGTATGACAAATTAAATAAGTGGCTTTTTGTTTTTGTGCCAGTTTACCCCCATTGCCTGCCATCCATCAGATCCTGTCATTGTCAGTCAGCCCTTGCATTCCCAATTTAGTGACAGCGAACTGAGATGGATCATTATCTAGGCAGTCATCAGGGAGGTTTGAGCACTTTACATTTTGTTTTCTATCCATAATGTACACTACTTCAGCAAGAGGCATTGCCTTTAAGCAGCTCTGGCCCTCCCCCTGTAGCATATGAAGTGGTCTCTTTGGTCTCTACCAAGGAAATTACACCACCCTGTGTGGCCCCCAAGTGCATGCAAATCACTCTCCATTCTCAGGAGAGGTCATTAGGCCATATCCCTTCATACGTCCCCCTCTATGCCTGACTACTCAGCATAATTGAACTCTGTTCACCTAGGATGTAGTCAGTGCTCCATCCCTCTGCACTACTGAACCAGGCTAAATAAATGACTTTTGAAAGATCTTTTAAGATTTGGTTTATAGGTTCATAGGTTCATACTAGGCTATCTGCCCTAGGGCATTTATAAGCCTAGCCAGAATGTGTTTGGCTTTCGCCACCCATTTTAAATTAATTTTGCTATGCCCTTTTTCGACTGTGGTATTTTAGGCTGTGGTATATGATTTTATTGAGTAAGAGCCCTATACAATGTCTTTGCTACTTAGCTAATGTTTAGCTTTTTCCAGATGACTTTCTGTACCAAAGCTATCCTGTTTTGATTTGGTAACATTCTTCACCTTCAACTTTTCAAAAGAAAGACAAAAAAACATTACTTGTATAAGTAAATTAATCTTTATTCTCTATGTTTTTTTTAGCTTAGGAATCACAAGAGGCATTACCTCTGAGCCTCAAACTAACAATATCAATCTATATGTTGTTTCTGTATATAACTCTATTCTTTAAACCAGTACTAGTATTTAGCCATGAGGAGTTCGAGCAATTAGAACATAATCATGATTAGATTATTCTGTATTATACTGTAACCAGGAAATGGACGCTGATTGGTCATTATACTAATGGAAAAGGTCCGGAAAACCCATTTAACATTTAAATGGGTTTATGTTAAACCCATTCAGAATATTAGTTACTGTAACCAGGAAATGGAAGAAAAAAGATAAGGACAAAATCTGTTAAATTGGTAAACGTGTGCATCATTTATCTGGAAATAAACTACAATGTGCTGTGTTTGTGTGTGGGTATATGCGTAAAAAAAAAAAAGATAAAAAGATAAATATATATATATATATATATATATATATATATATACTTTTGTACAAATATATATACATACATATATATATATATATATATTAACATTACTAGTAAGTACACATGCCCTAAACATGAACTACTGGGTTTGGGTTTTGTGTTTATTGGAGAAATAGGGGTGGGTTGGTTTCCCCTTGTATGGTTACAGGAGCCCCTGAATACTTTAGTACATACACTGGTACACACAATTAAAACTTTAGTAGAAAAAATTCTGTATTTTTAAAAGTGGTTGGATTATTTTCATATTATTTAATCAACAAAAAAAAAATAAGTCAATAACCTGTATGTAATGATCATTTTAAAGAGCGTTTAAATAATGTGTTTTTACAAAATGTGCTTTTATTTACATAGAAACTGTTTTTACTTGCAATGTACAAAAAGTTAAAAGGAATTTTTTTTTGAAGGTGGTAATCATTTAAAACTGATTAATTTTGGAGGACAATATAGTTTTAAACTCCCTATCCCTTCTTAACTGTTTTGTTTTGTCTGAGGAAGGTTGGTTATTAACCTACCGAAAGTTCTTGTTTAATAAAGTGCTAACATAACGGCTTTTACAGCTACCGCTTGGTCATTGGATTTATTTCATCACGCCTGTTGCAGCTTCCATCGGGGTTTTTCATTTCAATATCTATATATCTATATATCTATATATCTATATATATATATATATATATATATATATATATATATATATATATATATATATATATAGGTTCACAGGTTGGTATCAGGCTATCGGCCCTAGGGCTTATGCAAGCCTAGCCATAACAATTCCCTGGATATTTCTTCCCACAATATTTACTTCTCTGGGTCCCTGTCTAACATGATCCCCGGGGTGAATTTCCTATCTCCCATCCAATTATCAAGGTTCCTTTTGAAGAGGGCCAATGAGGCACTCTGCTTGACATGTATGGGCAGTCTATTCCAGAGTATGGGGAGTCTCTGGGTCAGGAACCCATCCCTCCAGCATGTTTTGTTCATTGTGATGACAAGGTTTAGATCCCTGGAGTATGTGGCTCTGAGGGATTGGGATTTCTTTAAGTGGAGCATGTCCAACAGCTCAGGGTTTGACATGGCCTTGTATGTTAAGCAGAGATCACCTCTGAGTAGATGATATGCGACAGAGTATAGCTGGAGTTTTTTTAGACAGTCAGCATATGGCATCTGCTTTAGGCCTGTGATTCTTTTAGTGAGGTATTTCTGTGGCCTTTCCAGCTGTTGCAGATGTCTTGTGAGGTACATACCAAACGGGGCATTATAGTCTATAATGGGTCTAATGAGGGATGAGTACAGTGGGACAATGACCTCCTTTTTCTGGATGAAAAGCCCTTAGTGATGAGGTGTGCCACATAGAAGGATTTCCTGACTGTTGTGGCAATGTGGTTATCGAAAGTGAGACCACTGTCCACCTGTGTCCCTAAGTCTCTCATCACACTTTCGATGTTTAGCGTCCTGCCACCTATGTGGTAATTCATGGGTACATGTTTTTTTCCAAAGGGATAACTATACATTTCTTGGCATTAAGCTTGAGCCCATGGCTCTGGCACCAGGCATCTGTTTCTGTAAGGCCCTTTTGTAGAATATCCACATCATTTGGGGATTCAGTAATGGCTCCCAGTTTGCAGTCATCTGCAAACTTTGTTAGCCAGAGTCCCTTAGTGTTGGCCTGTACTTCAGAGAAGTAGATGCCAAACAAGAGTGGTCCCAGGACTGAACTCTGAGGTACTCCACTTGTCACTTGTCTGGAGCTGGATTTGGAGTCAGTTACTTTTAAAGTCTGGGTTCTGTCAGTAAGCCAGTTGGTAACCCATCGAGTGACGTAGGGATTTATGCCCAGCTTAGTAAGTTCATCTATGATTCCAGAGTGGGGGATGGTGTGGAAGGCCTTGGCGAGGTCCAGATAGGCTGTGTGGACTGCCTTACCCTCGTCCACAGCTCTGGAGACTGATTTGAAGAAGTCAATCAGATTCAGGAGACAAGATTGGCCCTTCACAAACCCAAACTGGGTGGGGTACAGTGTTTGAAGGTTGCCAATGACTTTGTTTATAAGTTCCATGATGATGCGTTCCATGCCCTTGGCGATCAGGCTTGTCAGACTGATGGGACAGTAGTTCCCGGGATCCAAGGCGGATCCTCCCTTGTGGAGCGTGATAACTGTAGCTATGCGCCACTAAGTGGGCACGAAGCCTGAGGTGAGGCTATGATTAAACATGACACTTAGGTGAGGTGCCAGTTCATTTTGTAGTTCATGTAGTACACAGCCTGGGATGTCATCTGTTCCCATGGATGCTGTATTCTTAGCTTTGGAGAGTGCGGTTTCTACCTGTGTGGCCGTGATTATCAGAATTTGGCAATCTTTTGGTATTGAGATGGGCCCTTTAGGGGGTGAGAGGGGGTGAAGTTGGCACTAAATCGATCTGCCAGGATATTGACAATATCCTTGGGATCAGTATATTTAATGCCATTCTGTTGTAGCTCAGAGCAGATCTGAAAATTGCCATTTAGATTCTTGACATAACTATAGAATGCCTTGTGGTTGTCTTTGGAATCTTTGGCAATTTTATTTTCGTAACTAGCTTTTGCGGATTTTATGAGGGATCTCAGCTTCTTACCGAGGCTGGTGAGGGAGTTTTTTGCATTCTGGGATTTTCCTCTTTTTTGCAACAGTTTCTTCCTTCTGTTGTATAGTTTGTTTATAGCAGGGGACCACCAGATTGGCTTCCTTTTTCGGTGAAGAGCATCTTGGTCCTATTTAGGATGGCACGATTCATGCACGAGTGGATGTGCTCATACAGTGCCTTAGTGTAGGATTCTGCAGTCGAACTTCCAGATCCTGTCTGTGTGGGTGTTGTGAAGTTTGTCACTTCTGACTTCAGTAGCTTGAAGTTGGCTTTGCAGAAGTTTTTTAAGGAGGTTTCCTTACTGGGATTGGGGGTGGGATGTGAATGTCAAGGGTGATTTGCTTATGGTCAGACCTGACCAATGAGGGGGTGACCACTGGTGTGGAGCATCTATCTCCCATGTTGGCAATGACCAGGTCTAGGATATTGGAGCCCCTGGTGGGACAATGGATTAGTTGATCCAGGGTGTTGGAATTTATGAATTCCAAGAACCGTTGGGAAAAGGAGTTGGTACCCGAGTAGTTTTCCCATTTAATGGCAGGATAGTTGAAATCACCCAGTATTAGGGTGTTTGGTTGTATCTTAATATTTTCCTGTATGTTTAGAAAAGTGTAGTGAGAATCTTGGGGCATGGTGGGGGATCTGTAGCTAGCTACAATTTGGATTGCAGTCTTACCTAATGTTAGTTGCACCTGGAGAATTTCAGATGCACTGTTTTGGGCAACTAGCCTGGAGGTGTGAATATCCTTGGTGAATATGGACACTCCTCCACCTTTAGTGTTTCGGTCTTGGTTTTGTGGCCGAAAAGTGTGGTAAGAATTGTAGCCTGGTATTGTGGGGGTGTTCTCTGGAGCCTTGAAGCAGGTCTCAGTTACTGCACAGATATCGATGTTCTCTATTTTTAAGAGTGCCTCAAGAGAGTGCATTTTGAGGTTTAGACTTCTAGCACTGAGTAGCATTGCCTTCAGATTTTGCATGCTTGTATCTGTTACGGTGGTGGTTTTATCCTTTGAACCTTGCCTAAAAAAGGCACTATAGGGGTGGCAATAGCTTTAGCCAGTAACCTGAATCCCAGGGGTGACAGGTGCAGACCATCTCTGGCAAATCATCATGGTTTGTCGATCATGTCTTCCCAGGCAGACAAATACTGGATCCCCTTTGAATGACACCAGAAGCTTAGCCAATTGTTGAAGTCAATCATTTTGTCCTTATATTGTGGTATCATTCTGGGTGAAGGCAGGATGCTACTCAGGGCTAGGGTCATACCTGCTTGGGTCACATGATCCAAGAGCTCTTCCATGTCTCTTTTCATGTAGTCCAGGGAGGTACATCTCAAGTCATTCACTCCAGCTGTCAATACACATACATTATATATACAAGATATATCAAAAGCTAAACTTTATTGTCTTTACACTGTGTTTTACTTGTATTCTGCTTTTAATTGCATATTTAAACTAGGAAAGAGACCACAGCGAGTTACACAGAAATTAAGGGTCTGTTGCCTTGATAAGAACTTTCTCACTATTTCTGTTACTAGCTTGTTGGATATGGGCATCCTACGGCACTGCAGAAATTGTCTCATGTTTACTGACAAACAGTTAATTCTCAAAAAAACTGATATGGTATGTGAGAGATGTATTTACATAATGTCACTAGAGGCAAAGCTCTCACATAAAAGGAATCCTAATGTCAATCATGTTGTCAGTAGTATACACTCTGCACTCATCACACACAATTCAAAGCAAACACATACACCCACATATGCTGAGACACTTAAATGTAACCTTTCTAAACCTCAAATACTTCCTAGATGAAGTGCACATAACAAAAATCCTCAGCAACCCTGAATGCACTCTTTTAAAACAACACTCACATCAGCACATACATCCATATCTCATGGAGCCTCTACTTCTAAGCTCATAATGCAAGCCACCACAGAAACCAGCATTCTAGTCATTGGAGACTCCATTGTGAGACACACCGATGTCCCTCTCATCTGGCTGAGTGAGGAGAAAGTCATGGTCAGTTGCTTATCAGGGACAAGGATCCACCACATTACACACGCACTCAGGTCACTGGACCCCAAGTACCAGTATGATTCAGTCATAGTCTATGTGGGTGTAAATGACCTGAGACGTACCTCCTAAGCTATATGAAGAGAGACATTATGGAGCTCGTGGAATATGTGTCCCAGGCTGGTATGAGCCTAGCATTAAGCAGTGTTTTACATTCTGCAAGGACAATGCCATAATATGAACAAAAGATGACTGACTTTAATAACTGCTTAGTTTCTGGTGTCATTTATTTGTCAGCATGAATGATGATGCTCAACAGACCATGCTGCTTTGCCAAGGATGGTCTGCTCCTCTCCCATCTAGACTTTCAAATATTAACTAAAATATCGTCCTCTCTCATAGTGCCTTTTTTAGGCAATGCCAAACTGAAAGTACTTCTGACATAGCAAATCGAAACCAAGATAATCGAAAGGTGTAACTGCTCAATGCTAGGAGTCTAAAATAAACTCCACTCCCTAGAAGATCTCTTCACCCTAGAGAATTCTCATGTGTGTGCAGTCATTCAGTCTTGGTTTAAAGCCACGAAGAGTACACCGAGACTGCAAGGTTATAATGCCTTCCACACATTTAGACCAGCTACTGCACAGACAGGGACTAAAGGTGGAGGTGTCTCAGTTTACAAAAAAAATAAATATACCTCAAGGCTCGTCAAACAGAACAATGCACTTGAACTTCTCCATGTTCAAATAACCATAGGCAAAACCCAGCACCATTTCCTTGCAAACTATAGGTCCCCTTCTATGACCCAGGAAACCCATACATGTGTTTAAATGTATTGGAAACACTCACAATCCAACCCAATATCATATTCATGGGCAACTCTAATTACCCCACTATTAACTGGGAATCATATACCACACCAAACATACAGGCAGAGATTTCTGGATTTTGTAAACACAAACTCCCTGGACTGGATTGTCAATACATCAACAAGGGGTACAACCATACTGGATATGGTCCTTATTAATGTGGGAGAGTACTGCACAACCCCTAGTGTAATTTCTTCTCTGGGAAAGTCAGAGCACAAAATGGTCTCTTTTGAAGTAAAAATAAAACCTGGAACCCCAGCTAAGCTTGGAATATATAGGAACTACTCTAAGGCCAACTTCCTACAAGTATTATCCTGGCAAAATCTCAAGCCCCCATAAACCCCGAGAACACTGCTACCTATGCAGAATTGTTCACAGAAACCCTATACAAGCATGCTAACAGCTACATAGAGGCAGCTGTACTCACCAGGAAGAAGTACAGAGCCAACTCAAAAACCAAGCCACCCTGGTGGAATCACAACATCAATAGGCTGTATAACAGAAGGAAGACTATCATGGCAAAAATTAGGAGGTGCAGCACCCAGCAGGATAAAAGCACTCTCATCAAATTAAACAAACAACTCAGGGGACAAAGTCTACCAAAGCCAAATTTGAGGTAAATTTGGCCTCCCAAGCCAATGACAACCACAAGGCATTCTTTAGCTATGTCCTCAACCTCAAAGGTAATACATAATTATGTGCAGAGCTCATTGTAAATGGAGCCACCTATACTGAGCTAGAAGATATAACAAACCTTCTGGCTGACAAATTAATCTCTAACTTTACCCCTCTCTCCCCCATCAACCTTCCCTTAGGAAATACCATCAAATATAACTCCCTCTGCTATCACTAGGGAACAGGTCCTTAATGCTCTCTCTAAGGCCAAGAACACTTCATCAATGGACCCAGACAATATCCCAGGATACCGTATAAATAGCATGAAACATGATCTGTCAGGCCCTCTGGAATTGCTATTTAACTGTAGCCTCCAAACGGCCTTTGTGCCTCATGAATGCAGAACAGCAACAGTCATCCCTCTGCACCATAGAAACTACAGACCCATAAGTCTCACTAGTCTCATATGCAAAGCCATGGAAAGAATTATCATGGAAATGATAAATAATAATGTAGGAAACCTTCAGACACTGGACTCAACCCAGTTTGGTTTCATCAAGGGCAGGGCATGCCTATTCGACCTAGTGGACTTCTTTGAGAAGGTAAACAAAGCAATAGATTAGGGCAAAGTGGTTAACACTGCCTACTTTGACCTGGCCAAGACATTTGACATAATTCTCCACTTGGGCATTATTGACAAACTTAAGGGGCTAGGTACAAACCCTTATGTCACCCAGTGGAAAGCCATCTGGCTCACAGACAGGGCACAAGAAGTTAGAATTGGGGAATTCACATCTACAATGAAGCCAGTCACAAATAGAGTCTCTCAGGAATCAGTCCTGGGACCTCACTTTTTTAGCATTTTCTTCTGTGAAGTCAAGGCCAATGCCCATGGCCTTTAGATGACTAGATTTGCAGATAATTGCAAATTAGGAGCTGTCATTGAATCACCCACTGCACAAATATTCTCCAGGAAGGGTGACACAGACAAAAAACTGTGCCAAAGCAATGGACTAAAACTAATTGGCAAGAAATGCATAATAGTATCCTTCCGGAATTCATCCATCCTTGGTAACTACACACCCCTAAAAGATGACACAGTAGTCAGGGACTTGGGACACACACACAGACAGCAATCTAGCTTTTGACCATCATGTGTCTACAGTAGTGAGGAAATCATTCTATGTTGTGTAACTTATAAACAAAGGTATGACATCTAGGTTCAAGGAAGTCATTGTTCCACTGTATTCGGCATTTATCAGACCTATCATTGAGTACAATGCACCTTTGGTATGTACCTAACCAGCCATATCCAACAATTGGAATGTCTACAGAGGTTCCTCAATTAAAGAATACAGGGTGTAAGTAACATGTCCTATGTAGACCACCTCAAAGCCCTATCCCTGTATTGTCTCCTACAGGCTGTTGAGGGGAGATCTATGCCTGGCATACAGGGCATTTTCAGACCCCACTTTGAAGGACTTCCTGCATCTGCGCAAAACAAACATCACCAGAATTACCTGTTCTAAAGACTTAAACCTTGCCTGTGATATAAATCGGATCTTCTGGAGAGACAGGTATGTATCACAGAGACTACCCCTTCTCTGGAACAGGCTCCCCAACCATGTGAAGTAGAGTTCCTCCCTAACCCAATTCAAGTGTAACTTGGGCAGTTAGATGAGGAACAGAAAATACATCCCTGGTTTGGCACCTGTGTCTCTAATGGAATAAAGCAGCCTGTAAATGGTTAATCTCCCAGGCCCCTGTTTATAAATGTTTCACCTCCCAAACCCCTGCTTACACTTATCAAGGTTAACAAAAGTTGCCAGAGATTTGGGATGCATGGCTAGGCTTAAAAAGGTCCTTGTGGCCTTTAGCCTAGTAAACACCTATGAACCTATGAAAACATTAATATTCACATAGATGAACAAAAAACAGGCTATGAAAACAATGAATGCAGACACATCAGAACCATCCTAACAGCATATGCAAGGAAAGTATCTTTGTACATGCAAGCAGGAAAAAAAAAACAGAAAAACGAAATTATGTTGAGGCAACTTCTTATATCCTTAAACATAGGGGCTTTACCCCACAATCTGTTTTTTATATATAGATAGACATATAGCTAAATAGATACATAGCTCGATAGATATACTAACACCATAGAAATCCCAGACTACGGGCTTCAACCAGGGATTGATTCCATCTTTGCAATCCATGTGATTCCTCCAAGTATAGTCCACAAGTTAGTCCTGATTTGGCTGTTGCACACCTCCAGGATCATATAGGTAAGCTCATGCTCACGCTTCTGAACCTCCAGTAAGGGAACAACCTTCATGTTGTGCTGTTGCAAGCACCCTCTTTTTGCAGTGGCGGATTTAGGCATGGGTGCAGGTGTGCTTGCCGGCCCCTTTTTCAACTTTATTTATTTTTTTGTTGAAAAATCAGGTGCATCTTTCCAGAAGAATCCTGTCACCAATGTGCTAAATACATCGGAGATGTGGAGATGTGATTGGAGATTGCAGTCAGACGATTTGTTATTTTAATAACATTTATAATGGTCTTCCTCCAACTGCATCTTCCCTTGTAATTTTGGCACGTTGGTGAAAGCTGTGACAGTAAATCATTGTAAGCTGTTGTCAGACGACATTGTTCAATTTTAAAATATTAATATTACTAGCTGGACAAAGTTTATTTGGAGTGTTCTCGCTTTGAGGTAATGTAGTTCTTTTGACTTTTGACACCATATAATCGTATGTAGGCATACGTTTGTATAATACATACACACACATACATATGGATAGATACAGGTGTCTGTTGATCTTCACCATCTTCTGGTAACTGTGGGAATGGCATTATTTTTCGTTCATTGTCCTTGGCTACTGACATTATGCAAAGAACTAAAACCTTCTGTTTTAAGGTAAATAATAAACGTTTCAATTTGCTTATCTGTCACTTGTACTTAATTAGATCAGGAAGAAGCAACCCCTTGTTAAACTGCATATTTACTACATCACTCATAGATGGCAACTTTTTTAATCAAAATGCCAGGTTCAAAACAAGCATTTTAGCTGTTTCATGAAAGAGGTTAAGTCAAATTTTAGTTGTCAGCACTTTGAACTGTTGCTGGACACTGTCCTTGAAACAGACATCATATGAACTGTAAAGCTTCCAACAGTGAAATGTTTCTAAAACTGTATGTCAGGGGTCCTAATAAATACAGAAGTGCTGCTCAATAAAATCCACCCTTTAAACTAGTGCAAAGCCCACTAAGCGGGTATGGGAAATGTTTTGGGATGGAATTAACCTGTTAATAACAGATAAAAAGTTACTCCCTCTGTTGTTTACTTAGTATAAATGGCATTTCACATACTGCTGACAACTAAAGAAGCAAGGAGCATTTCATCCAGTTTTCAGTGAATATTAAGGCTGTCGGGTTGTTCTACAGTCTGTGTGGTAGGTGTTTGAGAAACGTTAAAATCTAAGCAGTGCTGCCCCCTGTTTACAAACGTTCGCTATAACAAATCAAGCTGTCAGAACTTCTAGGTGACATTAAAAGTCACCATGCTTGAAATTTTGTTGTTGTCATTGTTATGGTGAGGAATTAAGTTGCCACCTGTGTTTTGTGCTAATCTACTGACTAGCATATGTGGTCCTTTTCTCTTGGAAATAAACGTGTTGACTGCGTTCTGCTGTATGGAGAAATTTTGTAGGGGTAAGCATAAAATGTCTAAAATGAGTTTCTCCTAAGTATTTAATTGTGGTATCTGGTGGAGCAAGTCATACCTTATAAACAGTGGTGTAGTTGTACTTTATTTTCTACTTCTATGTGCTAACTGCTGTCTCACCACCTACCTGGCATTTAAACTGTAATTTCACTCAAGCTGCTGCTCCCTGCCCAAAAAAAAGCGCAATACTTTCAGCTGCTCAGTCAACTACAGGTATTGCTATTAGATTTGTAATCATCTTGTAAGCAAGATATGTACATGTTGGAGGCGTTACTCCTAGATGGTTATGGACGTGATAGGGCTTGATAAAGCCCCACTGTTTCTAACGTGCTTAGTAGATACCTTGTATGCAGAGTATACATGGTTACACTAGTGTCTTTAAATATAAGGTTATGCCTTGCCTTGTCGGGGGTGCTGCTATTAGCTGATTTAAGAATTGTGTCTGTGTTGCTATGCAGTCTTATTTAGGTAACTTCATTAGTACTGTTGCAAAATTGTAACCGACAATCCCCTTGTTGCTTTGTCTCCCCCCATCATGGATACACGGAGTTGTGTAATGCATATTTCTTTAATACAAATTCCTCATGTTCTCTACTTTACTGGTTGCTACATGCGCAAAAGATTAAATGTGGTTTGATGCCTAGAGCAGTTGCTAGCTGAATCTCTTAAAAAAATAGATGACAAGTAGCTCAGCATACCTATCAATGGAACAGATTTTTGTAGGATGTCCAAACTTTGGCCTCATATTTTTTGGTCCGTTCTTCATAAAATTATGGTTTTCAAGCAAATTAGTGGTAAATCATTAAAGACTGAAGTTAAAAAAAAAGACATTGAGTCTCGGACTTCATGTCCTTATGCTAATGCAAAACAAGTTTTATCAAATTTCTAAGTTTGTAAGAGCAAATGTCCCTATTTTTGGGACTTAAATTGTCCTACTTTTATTTATGACTTTGTCAAGACGTCTTGCTCTAAACAGCTGATGTATGTAGCTCAGCCATCACTAAACATGCTAGACTTGTGTCTTAGTTTTGCCTGTTCAGATTCTGTGGCATTTTTGGCAGATCTTTAGGGGTTGCAGTCTCAATTTAGTTTCTGACTTCATATTCATGAAAAGCATGCTAAGTACTTTATAGTCTTTTCTAATATTAAGTCTCTTACTGATTTTAGGGAGTGTAAGTGTGTAAGTTTAGCATAGCAATGTCTGTAGAATGTACGCACATGACAGGGATGTGGCAGTGTAGTTAAGCACCGTACTGTTCTATGGTTGGATTGGAGATGTAATAGCAGTGGTGAAGGGGAAAGCTGAACTATTGCCCGGGTGATTTGAGTTTTAGTGGCTTGGGCAGGTTAGACTCGCCCTAACCCGTGAAGAGGTAGGGGTGACTACTGTCAGTTTCCACTCCCTTGTGGGAACCACAGAAATCTGCAGTGCTGCCTGTATGTAGGTAAGGTGGTCTTAAGTGAGATGGTTCACCACTGACACATGCACTGTGGTGGTGCCTAGTGTCCCACTTTCCCGCTTCCACCCCGGTAGTTAACTGACCAGACTGCGCCCCCTCCCCCCTTTGCAAATTCCTGGATCCGCCACTGTTTTGTGCAGCCTTATGTGGTAATTAGTGTCTGATTAACTTGGTATTACATAGTTTTATGACTAACACTGGAATCTTCTCAATTTCAAGAAACATTTAAAGGTACATACACTGTTTTCAAACTCAGCATGTCACAACTACCATCAGCACAAAATCAGGGCTTCTGGGCTCATAATAATGGATTGTATGGCCTTGACAACCCTTAAGCATTTAAGCTTGCTAGGTAAGGCCTGTGAGTTACTGTATACTGAAGGAACCTGGAAGTATAGTGCCACTGGCATAACTTCATATTTCCATCAGTCTGCATACTCATCCATTGCAGTGGGGCATGATCAGTTATCAAACTGAAGTGTCTGCCTAAC
This sequence comes from Protopterus annectens, assembly GCF_019279795.1. Classification (NCBI taxonomy): domain Eukaryota; kingdom Metazoa; phylum Chordata; order Ceratodontiformes; family Protopteridae; genus Protopterus; species Protopterus annectens. The sequence goes on along the minus strand of NC_056727.1, from coordinate 255,827,493 downwards.
AAATCATACCTCAAGGAATAGGAGGCACACCTTATAACTAAACAGTCTGTTTATATGGGCAAAATATCTCCTAGCCATATTGCTTAACTTTCTTCTCATACAGTATCCAAGGTGAACCTCACCATCAATGCTTTGACTATAGCGCTGCCCACAAAACTACCTCAAGGGGATGGTATACAAGGTAAACACTTTAGTAAAATCAGGAGTCACTAACTAAGATTCAGAATATAGAATCCTTTTTAGTTAATTAAATGCTCTATCTGCTTCAAGACACTACTGGACATTAACAAGGGCTTTCTGTCTTGTGAGATCTGTCAAGGGACAGACAATAGTGTAGTACCCAGCTAGTCCAAGAAAAGCCTTCAGCTGAATTTTTTTTGTGGAAGGTAAAAAACAGCTTTTCATGACCCTATGCCTTTTTCTACTTGTGATTTTATTACTCCTGTTCCTGTAACTGGCTTGCACCATGTCTGGTGTACTTTTCTTAGCATTTACAGTCAAGAATGACTATCTTACGGCTCCTAACATGGCTTGCAGTTCTGGTAACTTAAACTCCTAATTCTCTTGAGTTCTGGGCAAATGATAGCGCTCAAGCTCTGAAATGCTGTTTAGTTTACTAAAATAGTTACAGAATGTAATCCATCCATCAGGTTTGGGAACTACTGGGCTTCACCATTCACTTTGCGACTCTGCTATCACTAGTGACTTAGTCATCTTTTGAACTTCTTCCCTTACTGATTTTGTGACTCTTGCATTCTGTAAGGTCTCAGTTTGCCCTTCATTCCAGCTATTGTCTCTGTGTTATGTTTTGTTAGTTAAGTTCTCCAACGTATTTCTGAACGCACTCTTTATTTTTTAAGAGAAGTTCTCTTACTTCCTGTTTCTGTACTCTTGACCAGGATTTCTCTAAGTGCATTTCAGATAAAAGTTCTCTGGTCTCCTATAAGAACTTCAGCTTGCAAGCTCACTGCAGAATGTTCTACTTCTTTCAATGGCTTCATTCTAGTCATGTGATAGATTTGCTCTCTATCTCTCTCCTCCTCTTTCTTGGCTACCTAACATTGTAGTTATTTACACTTTTAGTCACCTCAGATGGCTTTTATAACTTAGTTGGAAATTTGTCTTCCATGGTTGGCACTAACACTTATACCTTATCTCCTGGGTTAAATTCAAGTTGGGCATTTTTATCCTAAACTCTTTTGGGCATCTCCTTGACACTTTGCACATGCTCCTTTACTAGAGGCATAGCCAGCTTTAATACATCCTGCTAACTGACATTGTACTCTATCTCACTTTTAAATTATGTTTTCTCGTCTTCCAAAGTTTCCTTAATGTCAAGTGGTCCTCTCAGATGCCTCCCTTGCAAGAAGTGAAATGGAGTAAACCCATTTGAAGCTTCTGGAACCTCTCTTATAGGAGACAGTATGCAGGGTAACAACTGGTCTCAGTTCTTCTCATCAGTGTCAATAACTTTATTTAGCATGGACTTCAATATTTTATTAAACCTACAACTCCATCAGTATGTGGATGGTAGACTAACTGTTTGACATGATACAACTCATGCAATACCCTTGGCATAAGGGGAGTGCCTTGGTCAGTAAGTATTTCATTATGGATACCCAGTCTGGAGAATAGTGGTACCAGCTCTCTGCTAACAGCTTTAACGTTAACTTTGCAAACTGGCACTGCTTTTGAAAATTTTGTATTATTATTGTTATTATTAGTCTGTACTGATATCCATTATTTGATTAATTACTGGCCACACAATATCTATAGCAATACATTCAAATGGTATCTCTATGACAGGCATTGTGTTCCAAGAACATTTATACCTGGGGGGCAGGTTTCTGGCATTCCGTATAAACAGCACAGATGTTTACTCTCTTTCATTATGCCCTACCAGTAAAATCAGGCTACTCTTGCCTTAGTTTTGTCTATCATCAGGTGACCTTCCAGCACTTGACAATGGGCGGGCTGCATTACGAGTGTCCTGTAAGGTTTTGGCATTAGTAACTGACAGAGAATTTCTTCCCTTTCTTCACTTACGCTACAGAAAAAGTCAACTTTACCTCAAAATAGGGATAAGAAGCAATGGTAGAATCTTATTTATTTATTTATCTTTGTTTACCAGGAATGTCCAACTGGGTAATACCCATTTTCAGCAGAGGCCTGGGGAGAAAAGCTCCATTTGCTTACATTGCATTACACTAAGTTCCACTTAAACACAGAGTAGTTACATTTCTATTTTTATTTATACACAAACAGTAGTTATATTTGTACATTCTAAGATTTTACAGAGGTGGAAATTACTAAAGAGAAAACCCATGTGCAACATAGTGGATTGTACAGGCAGTAGTTATGTATAAAAATTGTTTTGTCATTTCAATAATAGGTTGAGAGTATTATGTTTAAGGAGAGTATTTGGAGTGCATCATATAGTGAACACAAAGTCTTAACCTTGTGATGAGCATGTGCAGGACTAGGACTGCTTAATATGCTGTTTAAGCAGTGATTTAAAACTACTGAGTTTGTTGGAGTTTTATTTGTGTGGGATATTATTCCAGAGTTTAGCAACATATTGGGAGTACAGATTACAGTGAGTCTCCATTATTTGACTTGTGTGATTAATAAGGATTCATTACTAGAACGGAGGTCCCTTGCTGGACAGTAGGGCAGTAATATGTTTTGTACTGCAGGGCATTTTTCTTGATAATGAATGAGTTTGTGTGCTGTAGTTAGCTGTGAGTATGTTAGGTAGTTGTGCAGTTCAAGCCAGTTTAATTGCTTTAAGCTATGGCAATGGTGGGTCCTATGAAGGAGACAGGAGGGAAATTTAGCTATTTTATTGTAGCAGGAGGCAAGTTTCTTTCTTTGAGTATTGTTTAAGTTTGTTAGGATAGTAGCTGCATATAAGAGAGTCAGCAATAAGAAGTTAGTGGCTAGAGTTTTTCTTGCATTATCTGTAAGGAATCTATTGAGTCTATAAAGGCAGCCTAATTTCTGGTGTGTAGATTTAATGGTGTGCAGTATATGCTGGTCATATTTGAGACCGTCATCTATTATAATGCCTAGACATTTACTGTGAGTTACAGTTTCAATGGCAGTATTATTTTCTGACTTTATGGTAAAAGCTTGCTTTTGATTTTGGCAACTTTTTGAGGTAAAATGCATTAACTTAATTTTCTTGGGGTTGAGTAGGAGGTTTGATTCATTGAGCCAGGTTTCTACAGAGGTAATGTCTTGGAGCTTATTTATTGTTGAAACTGCACATATTAATGTTGAGTTGTCTGCATCCCAAATTAAACTAGCATGGTGACTGGAGGTGTGGAGGTCATTAATAAATATATTAAATAGGAGAGGACCCAGGATAGAACCCTGAGGGACACCTTTAGTCACTGGTTGAAAAGATGAGTAGATTTGTTGCCTTCCAGATATGTAACTAAGAAACCACAACAAGGAGTATTGTAAAAGTCCTATTTAGGCAAGTCAAACAAGTAGTTGCTGGTGCGAGACAGTATCAAATGCCTTTGAGAACTCTAAGAACATAGTGGACACAGGCAGACCATTGTTTCTATATTGGCTTATTATAATGGAAAAATGTAGTAGTACAGTAGTGGTACTGTGCTGAGGCTTAAAGCCATGGTGTGTTTCTGAGAGCAGATTATGTGAGGTTAGGTATTGCATCAACTGCATATGGATGAATTCTCTTATATTTTGGAGAGGGGAGAGAATCACTATTGGTCTGTAGTTATTAAACCCTGTAGATGTACTACCTCTGTACAGTGGTATGATGTAGGATTTTTTCAATAGTGATGCGATGTATCTTTCTGCTATGGACCTATTAATGAGTATGGCACAGGGAAGGCTATGACTTCTCTGGTCATTTTTAGGTAGTCTGATGGTAGCTGGTCTGTAGCTATGGAAGCAGTTTTAAGTTTTAGGAGCAACTTCATTATGAGTGAGGTAGGTACTGGACTAAAATCAAAGAGCTGTGGGTGGTTTTGATTGGACAGAGGTAGAGAGAGAGGGACAGATGTATTTGTGTCTAAGATAGATAATATTGATTGTATAAAGTAAGAATTAAACAGTGTGGGGATAGTCTGTCATATTGCCTGTTTTTGAAGAGGAAGGGGTTATACTGTCAGGGTGAAGTAGTTTATTTAGTGATGACCCAAAAAGTTTTGGGTTGTTTTTGTTTCTCTTGTAGGTTGGATACTATGTTTGCTTATCCTGCTTGACATGGAGTTTTGCAAGGTTTCTAAGATGTCTAAATTGCTGGAAGGCTTTTTGAGTTCTGCTTTTATAACAATTTGTCCAGGCTTTGTCCTTTTTTATCATTATTTTTTTTGTTTCTTTTGTCAGACATGGTTCGGGGTTGCACTTACTGTTTTATTACGTACTGGTGCTAGATTATTTAAGGTCTGAAAGAATATGTTATTAAAGTGTTCTACAGCAGTATCTAGTGGTACTGTTCTATGTACATTCCAATAATATTGTTTTAGTGTTTCACTGAAAGTATCTATGCTGAAATTGGTTGTATTTTTTATTTGATTACAGATAATATATTTATCTAGGTTATGGTGAGTTCTACTGGCATATGCTGATATGTGGTCACTTATGATAGCTGAGAGGCAGCCTACTTTTGTCAATTTGTCTGGTTTGTAAGAATCCAGTCTAATATTAATTGTCTAACTGAAGTTTTATTGATTCCAGTAGGTGTGGCTATTAATTGTCTGAAGTTGTACAGTGGAGGTAGTGCACTTTATGAGTTGCCAGTCTATAATTAAGTCTCCAAGCATTATACTTTCAAGGTTAATTTGTTGGGCAATCCAATACAGGATGCTTTCAGCAGTATCCATGTTATTCCTTGGTGGTATGTAAATTGTTTTTAAACAAACATCTCCTTTTAGGAGTGTTAGATGTTCAGCATTGTTACATTTGGGTATTTTCTGTGGAAGTAAGGTGATGGTTAGGGAATTTTTATAGATGACTGCTACACTACCTGTACGCTTGTTTTGTCTGTCATGTCTGAGTATTTTGTAGTGGGGGGGATCTCATTATCCTTTATTTCTTTTTAACCAGGTTTCAATAGCTATGGCTACATCAGGAGTGTAGATTTTATTGCACATACTTCTTAGGTTCATATTTAGTAAGGTGAGTTTGGGGTCTGTTTTTTTCTTGAGCTGTATTAGGTGACTGGTTTATGTTGGGGATGCAAGTGATGGTTTTATGAACAGTGGGACTTAGGTTGTGGTGAATATCTCCCCTAATTTTTTGAAATGATATTTTATAGAGGGAATAATGTGGCCAGTTATATTTTGGTCTTGGTTTGGAATTTAATTGCAAATTTGGATACTTAGTTTGGAGATATTTATAGATAAATAAATCACATATGATTTATTTGTAGAGACAGATTGTTATGGAGAAAAACAGGCTTGGTAGATGTTGATATTCTTTGTGAGGACTGGTTGAAGTCCTACTTATCTGAAGGAGGTGGATTTGATAATTCGTGATGAAGGCTAGTAGAGTGAGGAGGAATAGTAAAATAATCTGAGGTAGGGACATCTTATTTAACTTGGGTTTATCTTTGTTGTAAATTAGGATTAGAAAATGTTAGGAGGGTATTGGGTTGGTTGTAGAGATGTAATTTGATAGTTATAGGGGGCAAGGATTAAGACAATTTGTGAGAGAGTTGGGTGCTAAACTAGAGCAGGCGTTACTACTGGGAGTAATTCTATTGATTTTTTTTTCTTTTGGAGGGAACTGATGGTATTGGTTTGATGAATATGTGGGTGGTACTATGGAAGCATAAATGTAGGGTAAGGGTGGGTGGATGGGATGAAAACTTGGCAAAGAGATGTGGGTGGTACTATGGAAGCATAAATGTAGGGTAAGGGTGGGTGGATGGGATGAAAACTTGGCAAAGAGACAGACAAAAAACAATCAGTGACTGAACTTAAACAGCCGCAAATCTGCCAAGAGAAAGATAAGTAAAAGTAACAATGCAGTTTAAAAGGCCTCAGTGCTAGTGTATGAAAGTCCTGATGTTGTTGCTCTGGGAAACAGTTTTAGTAGGAGAGTTAGTCCAATATCACCTTGACCCAACTAATGGTGATAATAGTAAAAAATTGCACTTGACTGTTTGAACAGCTGTGGAATGTAACAAGGTTTCTATGGACTTTGAAATACAAAGTCCAAAAGGCTCCCTCAACCCCCACAGATCAGCAAAACAATGAGAAAAAGTAAACCAGAATACAGGAGTGCAGCTCTAGAAAAATTCTGGCTCAGAACTGAAAGTGTTTACAAAAAAAGAGAAATAAACTTAAGGAAGGGAGAAAGTGGACTGCTAAAAACAATAAATGGAGCACAGTTAAAAAAGGAAGTACCGATGGGACTGCTGTGGTCTAACAAAATTGAGCTATTATAGTGGACAAAGTTATTTGTTTTAGGTTTCCATAATATTTATAATTTACATAAAAATATAGCCCACAGACTGGTTTTCCAAATGCAGACTTCACTGTTACATACATATCTATTTGCATGCAGGGACACTTTTATAGCAAAATAAAAACACAGTAAAGAGACAGTTGAGTTTACTGAGTCAATGTTGACTGTGCACAATTACTACCTCAGAAATAAAAGTGGTTTAATAATTGTTTTGAAAAGGAGAAATAAGAAAGGAAGGGGGGAGACCAAGGGTGCCTTCCGTGAAGTTATGCAGTTCCACTAAAGAAAGACAGGAGGCTATAAATAATGGGAATAGCAAGTGTAGAACAAGTGAAAACATAAGAGAAAGAAATAGCTTCCATTCAGAACCATAGCTAAGTCATCTGGGCATCACCCCCCTCAAATCAAATTGAGAAGCAAAAAAAGTCAGACTTAAAAATTTCTAAGAGGACATAGCTCTTCTGCACTCTTTTAACTGTAAAATCAAATAATTTAATGAAACGTAAACTGATAAAAATAGGTGAATACCCTGTATGTGCTTTCATGCTATACTAAGAACTTCATCAAACTGGATTGCATTAACACAACAATCTTTAAATAACCTCTTAAAATCACATGACTAATTAAATAAATTAGTGAATTAACCCTTTCCTCTTCAAAACACGGAAAGTATGATTAGATAAAGAAATTATGTAATTACAGCTATGAGGCAGGGTCATTATATAGATATTGGGCAAGCAGCAAAAGAAGAAAAGTTTTCTTTAGTTTGCTTACTCGAAAATTCCCTAGATGAATAAAAGCATAAAGCAGATTGTGAAGAATAATTGTAGGTTCCTTATGACTCTTCAGGAAGTGAAGAAAGAAATAGGTGAATACCCTGTTTTTGTAGCTACATGAGGTAAGAATTTAAAAGAGCATTTCTATAAGAATAATATAATGAATAAGCAAACAAAACACATCAATGATCTGTTTAAATGTATGAGTTGTAGTTTTTGTGATTTCATTGAAGTTAGTAATAATATTTTAATATCAGCTAGGAACTATGAAATAAGATTACAAAATAAATATGATTGCAAGTCAAAATATGTAGTGTATGTTGAGTTATTTGGGCTTTGTCCCACTTTTTATATCAGCAGAACTGTAAGGGAATTTCATAAAAGAATTTATGAGCTCCTTAGAGCTGTTGAAAAAAATGGAAATAAGTAATGCTTTGGCAAAACATGTAAGCTAGAAGCATTTGAATAGTTCATCAAAGGTGAATTTAAATTTTCTGTCATAGATCAAGTTCATAATTTTAATTCTAGAGAGGTGCGGAAGATGAACTAGACTGGAAAGTATACTGTTGGCAGATCAGATTAAATCAGATTAAATGCATGTGCTAACCCTGGAATGAATGACAGAGAGAACTTTAAGATTGTTTTGAAGAGGAAAGGGTTAATTCACTAATTGATTTAATTAGTCATGTGATTTTAAGAGGTTATTTTAAGATTTTTGTGTTAATGCAAGCCAGTCTGATGAAGTTCTTAGCAGAGAATGGAAGCACTTACCGGTTGTTTTATAAGTTTACCTTTCATTACAGTTATTTGATTTTACATTTTGGATCCATTGTGTTTTTTTTTTCTGGTATTTGTTAGTTTTACGGTTCTTAGAATTTGTGAGTGGCTTATGGTTAACTCATAACTGTAGCAAGCTGCTTGTGACAACCTTCACAAACAGCTTGCAATAATTACTATTACACATTGAGTGCTTCAGAGCTTTAGCAATATTGGCATTGATTTAAGAGGAAGTAATGTCCTTAAAACACATTAGCTAAAAATATATATCTATATCTATATCTATATCTATCTATCTATATATATATATATATATATATATATATATATATATATATATATATATATATATATATATATATATATATATATTTATATATATGGGATCCCACCTCACCGAGTCCACTTGTTCGAAGTAGTGAAACTTCGAACATTGACTTCGGCAGTCACACTACAGCACGGAATGGGAATATTCCCTTTTCCCAGCTGTAGTGTGATCTCGGAGTCGGTATATTTAAGTAGGGGGTGTGGGGGGCTAGGGTTCAGAGGTGCTTGCTCCCCTGCAAAAACATGTTTTAGTGTTTTTTTTTTTTGGGGGTAGCCCGGGGAACTAGACTTCAGCGAAAATGCACTTTCGTTTAAGTGGACTTTTGCTGAAGTGTAGGGTCTACTGCTCTATTTTGAAGAAGTGTATTTTCTATGCAGAGCAGTAGACCCGTAATATATATATATATATATAAATATATATACAGTACATGTATATTTGCATATATGTATAATGCTAGTATTACATTCCTTCACCATCATCACCTACTAATTGTGCCCCCCAACAGTTTGTTTGGGGCCCTGACTATGTAGCCCAGATGATTCTTCTATGCATACTCTACAAGTAAGCCCTCATTAAGCTGTTATACTCCACACCTCCAGAGTCTGTTAGTTAAGCTCCTTCTCTCCATCAGGACCTCCACATGAGGAGCAAAACATCTGTGTTGCTGTAGCATCATTTAGCAAACAGCATCTTGTTAACTGGTTAACACATAGGTTTCTTGACTGACAATGTGGTAAATTCTCATTCCTAAGGCACATATACCTTTTTCAAACTCAACATGTCATACAAACACACAACTGTATATAACA